>NC_141154.1:8614947-8781044 GCF_053477565.2 Lygodium microphyllum
ACCATAGACTTACGAATCTTTAGTCTTTTTACTTTTTATCCTCGTTGCTAAACGAGACACTCACGTTTTCTGTCCTTTTGGTTGCCTTGGCGGGCCGGGTCGGCGATTGTTGAGATTGATCGTTAGTGGAGGACCATGGCGTCGGCACGTGCGGTGTGGTCCTCAGGTGGTGTGGTTTCCTTGTCAATCTCACGAGTGGATTTGGGCATTCTTAATTGTTAATTTCAAAAACCTGAAAACCTCCAAATACATTGAAACAATTTTATTAAAAAAAAAAAACATTTAAAACCACTTAAAATTCACACAAAAATTACAGAAAAATCTTGAAAAAATTCCCAATCTTTTTGCAGTAAATTGCCATATTTTTCTAAATTGAAATTTTAGTTTTTTTAAATAAAATTAAGACCATTTTAACATTAAAAATTTATTTAAAAATACCAAAAAAAAAATGAAAACAATTCATTAAAATTGGTTAAAATTCCAAATTAATTGCCAGAAAAATTCCGTCATTAACATTTTTACTTATTTTTGGCATATTTTATAAGCTGAAAAATTACTTCATGAAACACTTAAATTCATCAACAATTTAACAAAAATCCTTTTTCCTTCAAAACACAACTTGAAAAATATTGAAACAAACCCCGACATACACGAATTTAACAAACATTTTGCAATCTTATTCAAAATTACTGCCACCTTTTTACCCCTTTATATATATATTTATTTATTTCTAGCTTGAAATTTCCTATTACACAATTCCATTAAAAAAAAAAACAATAACACAAAACAAAATCCATATTTTCCAAATTTATTCAAAGTGACCTACAAAACAAAACGAGACAGAAGAGAAAAAAAAAACAAACCAAACAAACAACAAACAATAACTCATTTTAACTTAGTTAAAAATACCCCAAACAATTCTAAAATAATTCTACAAAATTCCTCTCACCCCCCCTTGACCTTTTTCCATTCCTTTTTCACTTTACACTATTTTTTATACATGGAACCCATATTTACAAACACTTCATTAATTTACAACAATCAATACAAACCAAACCCACAAAAACATTGACACATACAAGACACATCCTTACCAACCACTTTCAATTCTTTAAAAAATTACAGAAAATCTAGAAACCTTTCCTTTTCTTTTTGCAATCCATGGCCCTCTTTTTCTCCACCTGTAAATTTCAGCAAACAAATATTTTTGCCTATTTTAAAATTTTAAAATTTTTCAACATACTCAAAAATATGATAAAAATTCATTAAAAATACTAAAAAATTCCCAATTAATTTTTGAAAAATTCATAACCCTTTCCTTCCCATTTTTATTTATTTTTGGCATATTTTTCTCAGTTGTTATAATATTTTCTTTCACACCTAAATTCTTTCACACTAAATCACACAAATTCATAACATACACAACTAAATACACACAACCATAAATAAATAAATAAATAAATAAATCCCTTTTTCCTCAACACCCCAACTAACCGTCTCGAAATCCCAATCCAGATATTTTTGGATTGAGAAGAGCGCATTCTTGCATTACATACACACCCCTTCCAGGTATTTATTTTATGTTATTTATTTATTTATTTTCCCCCTTAATCACAATTAATTGTTAAAATAAACCCTTTAATTCACCCACAGTTTCCACGCGCATTCGCGCTAAACACACATTTTTTTTAAATTAAAATAAACCAGCCGTTCACTTAGCACGCGCTACGTGCGCTAAAGAGGCACTTTAAATTTTAAATTAAAATAAACCAGCCGTCACATGAGCACGCGCTGGCAAAAAGGCGCTCCACATCACCTTAAATTATAATCAATGAAGTGCATTTAGAGACCCAGTCGGGAATCGAAGTCCGGGAATCGAATAACTGCACCGTTTAACCTAATAATTGGTAAATAAATTTATAATAAGGAACCGCCGTTTTCTTATTAAGGTTTATCACCTAATAAAAATTCACCCATTTTTAATAATTGATTAAAATCAACTCTTCATTACATTAATTCCCCCCTCACTGCACTTAATCCCCTTTTTAATGAACCGTTTCGTGGGATGGGTATACGCAGTTCTTAGTGTTATTTTCCATGGTCCAGTCTTGGTTCTATCATAGATGTCGTATTGATATGTGTTGGATATGGTAAGGTTTTGGTTTCCTGTTTTAGTTACGATTACGGGTACGGTATGCAGTTTTTTTTCTTTTATTGCCTGATACGGGGTTCAGGGTGTTTGTCTGATGCATTGCATGAAGCTTTCGGTCGCATTTGTCTCGAGGTCATGTCAATTTTTTTCTAGGATGTGGTTTGCTTGGGGTTAGTAGGTCGTGTCACGTTTTGATTGGTAATTCTCTTATCCTTGGTTTTTGTCTGTTGCTTTGCAGGCATTCTCTTTGATTGTCTGTGTTTGTGGTGTGTGTGTAACCATCTGAATGGCGCCTTCTCATGCTCCTCCCCCTATCCAGTACGTCCCATTAGTTAGTAGGGATTACTCGTCCCTACTTACTTTTGAGCCCCTCACGAAGGCAGGACTTGCTGCTTTTGTGGCCACTCCTTTTCCATTACTTCCAGAGGATCCGTCCTTATGTGATGAGTTCCTGGCCTCTTACAGCAAGAAGACAGGAGTAGTCCAAGGCATGTCTATGACATTGACGTCTCGAGGCTTAGGGAAGGCTCTGTCTTTACCCTTCAAAGGAGAACCTTTTGTGACCACTCGTCAGCTCTTCTCTAATGAAGAGATTCTCAAGCTGTTGCAGAAGCAGACAAGGGAAGTCCTTGATGTTAAGAAAGTGATAAACTCTTCAGGAGTTTCGTTTTCTATGATCACTGATCCCGTATGGAAGATGATGTGTCAGTTCCTTCAAGACAGGTTCATGCCTGCCAAAACGCCATCCCACTATTTGTCCAAAGAGCTTTTCACAGCTTCCAGGATGGTGCTAAAAGGAGTTGCCATTGATTGGAGCACATACCTCCTTACTAAAATGGATCAGCATTTTGTTAAAGTCACGAGGGGTAATGTTACCAATGTTACCTATGGATCATATTTGTCTGCCTTCTTGACCTATTCAGGTTTATAGAAGACTGTGCCTCCACCTCCTCCATCAGATCCAGTACCTCCTCCTCCACCTTCAGAAGGGTCAGCACCTATTGACATTGAGGATGATGATTCTCCGCCTCCCCTGGTCATACAGCGCAAACGCTTGAAGAGGGTAGCGGACAAAGCCCCTGCTGTACTTCCCTCAGTGCCTATCCCTGCTACTTCTGGCAGTGAACTCCCTGGGTATCTCACTTGCAATAATCTGTTGCGAGCACATCGAGAAGGCTCTTTGGAGATCTCAGTTCCTTCCCTGAACAGTCTCGTCTCAGGAGATGCCATTCCTTTCCTCTGCAAGGATATTCAAAGTTCCATTGAGTTGTCAGTGACAGCCTGTGTTCAACAGCTGTACGCATCTTTCTATGAGGAGCTCATGCAGTCCAAAGACCAGTTGCATAAGGCAACATCTGAGTTAGCTTCTGCTAAGGATACCCTAGCAGATCTATTTAAGCAAATGGAACAGCAAACCCAACTGGTTGTCACTCAAAGTAATGAGATTTCTTCATTGAAGACCCAGTTATTCGAGGCTCAGTCACAGGTTACTAGTCTTTCAGCGGAGAAGGAGAGGATGTCCAGCGAAGCGAAAGAATTCCAAGTTCTTTTAGATGACAAGCTTTCAGCTTTACAGATGGCTAATGCCACAGTGGCCAACCAAGCCTCCCAAATCCAGCAGTTGCAAGATCAGCTTGCAAAGTCCCGCTCTGTTCCTCCAAGCCCTCCTGTTCCATTAATTCCTTCTCTTTCACAGCAGGACTTGGCTGCCCTACAGAGACAGGCTACTTTGTGCCCTCTATTCCGAGACAAAGTGGAAAGATTGCAGTCCCGAATGGACTTGTTATGGTCTACCTTTGAACAATTTCAGGACTTTGTCTTACCAGACCATTCTTTCTTTGTCCACTACCACTTGCAGAAGTTGGTCTTCTATATGAAGCTTTCCACGATGGATTTACCTTTTCCAGAGGATGGCTGGAGTGGGGCTTGGTCTGTTGAGTTGTTGACAGAGATAGTCAGAATGCTCTTTGAAGATTCTGTCACGCCAGACACCATGTTGATGTCATACATGTATCTTCGAGGAGATTTGTTAATTCCAGATGAGGTAGATATGGCATGGTATGTGGGGGATGTGGTCTTACAGGCTGTTCTATATGTCAATCATTTGGAGTTGCGCATAGCTGATATGTTTCAGAGTTATTCCTCCAAAGTGGCTGATTGTCAGGATAATTCGTGGCATCCCATGATTGATTCAGTGGTCCTCAATCAAAGACAAAACACAGCTCCTACCTTTGTATAGAGTACTAACCAACTGAGGATGGATCTCTTAACCTATCTTTCCAAACATAATCCATTTGATGCTACTTTCTTTGATGCCTATCATAGACGATCTCTCTTAGGACCTTCTGTTCCTACCCTCCTCTATTACCAACAATTGGCTCACCGCTATGATATATATTTTTCCCTTTGTCAAACAAATTCCACAGTAATTTTACCCCTTCTTTTCCAACCTTCAAATTTCCCTCACATTCCTATTTTCACTTACTGTTCCTTTATTGAGGATAGGGTATTTTTCCCTTCTCCACCCTGTCCTTCACCCCTCATAAATGTTCCCTCCACATTTCCTATTTATCAGTTAACACCGTTCCTTAGTGATTCCTTACAAATTTCTGCCACTTCTTCTTTAACCTTTTCTTCCTTTTATGATTTTTCCTATCCTTCCCTACATCCACTTTCCCTTATTCCATTACCCTCTCCTAACACTTCCATATCTCAACCACCTTAGTTGGTTACTGACTGTGCCGGTTTTGATACTCAGATTTCCAGACGAAGGGGATGGAGTTCGGATGATTGCCTTACAGGACCGCAGATTAATTGGCCAGTTATTCTAGGAGAATGGACAGCTTCCAGTCAAGCTTATCAAAACTATGTTCATTTTGCCCAACAGTATTCACAGTCTGCAGATCCCTCAGTGAGATTAACTGCTCACTTTGCTTGGTACCTGGCGTATATGCATAGGCACTCTCATACTGATTCAAAGCCTATTCCAAAACTATGCATGAATGTCAATGTTAGCATTGATTCCCAACAGCTGGAGATACTGTATTTTCATGCCCTCTGTTTGCCTAGCAGATACTTGGTCCTATTGGAAAGGATGTGTTGTCTCCAATTTTTTCAAAATCCTCCTAAAAACTTTGTAGATGAATCCTTATCTATGGATCGATTCCGACAACATCAATCTTTTAAGAGGGATCATCTTCATTGATACCTTTCCAATGTATGGTGCAAGCTTTTTAATGCAAAACTCTCTTTTTGAAGAAGTCATTCAGATGGTTGTGTTGTGTATTAGTGTTTGTGTTGTGAGTTCCTTTATGTCAAACGAACGTGGTGGTTTCCTATTGGATTTTGTGTACGAGCTATGTTTTGGAGATTTGTCGAGATGGGGTCGTGGTTGGAGAGTTGAAGATGAAGATGATGAAGAAGAAGCAAATTCTTATATCCTTTAAAAATTTGTGGTGATTTTTAGTTTGATAAGAGGTGTTAATCTATAAAGGGTTTTCCTTTCTTTGTATTTTTAATATCAGAAACAGGTTATAAGTTGGGGTCGTGGTGGATGGCTTCTTTGTGAGAAGATATTGAAGATCAAAGTTGAGCTTTTCTATGAACTTGTATTCCCTTTTTCCTGGGTCGCGAGGACGCTTCCTTATTAAGTGTGGGGATATGTTGAGTGTTGAAATGACTTGTTTTTTGGCTGATTTTTGTTGTTTTTGAGAGCTGAATGGTTGATTTTATGGGATGATTGATTGATTTGGAAGTGGATTGAGAGTGTTTTGGATGATATTGATTGTGTTTTGGAAGTTCATGATGTTTGTTGATGGTTCTGTGATGTTCTGATAGGTTCTGTATACCTTCTGTTTTGTTCTGTTTTGGTTTGTTTTGTTCTGATTGTCTTCTGTAAGGAGGGATGGAGTATTGATTGATGAAGATTGAGAGCTTGTGAAAGTTTATTGAATGGTTTGTAAGAGTTTGGAATGGTTTGAGAATGAATTATGAGGTTTTGATGACCTTCTGTAACCTTCTGTAGGTCTTCTGTAGACTGTTCTGTTTCTATTCTGTTCTGTACTGTAGCTATTCTGATACTGTTCTGTATGCTTTTGTAAGTGTTCTGTGGAATGTATGTGTGATTTTGGGAAAGTTTTCTAGCCTTGGAAAGAGGTGAATACAAATGCAAAAGAGCTGAAAGAAGTGGAAGAAGTAGCTGCTGAAGACTCAAGAGAAGACTAGAGTGAAGTGACAGTAGTGAGCTGTGAAGAGACACTGTAGTGGCTCTGGTGACTCTTCATATCAGACATACCTCTTGGGAGGGGTATCCACGACCTAAGAGTGATTATTGAGAGTAATTTTTGAGAGATTCTAGTGAGGATATGATGTATTATTGATGGAGTGTGTGAGAGAGAGTCAGAGATAGCCAATTCTACTCAAACAGAGTGATTGTATATGAGAGATTGAGAGAGAAGACTATGAAGATATTGAAGATGAATACTATGTGATGTATTTCCATTCAAGGATGGTGTATTTCTTTGCTTTCTTTGTTCTATTGATGGATTTTATGAAGATATTGAAGAATATGGTTGATTCTATTAAAATCCGTGGGAGATTTACATGATGCTGCATGAAGATTTGTTGTGCCTGGTGTTCTTTTCTTCATTGTGATCATATGAAACATGATAAACAAGCTTGTTGATGTTACAAGATAGATTTTCTTGCAAGAGAATTCCCTTTTCCTTGGTGTTCCTCTTGGGGCTCCAGTCATCCATGCTCTAAAGCTTTGGAGATACTACCTGTTGGGTAACAAGTTTACTCTAGTGACTGATCATAAGAGTCTCAAGTGGATCTTTACCCAGAACGAACTCAACATGAGGCAACGTCGGTGGATTGAAGTGCTGGAGGAGTATGACTTTGAAATCAAGTACTGACCTAGAAAGGAGAATGTAGTTGCCGATGCACTCAGTCGCAAGGCATTCCTTAATTCTCTAATCTTGCAAAATCCATCAACAGCTAGATCTCTAGCTACAAAGGTATCTATGCCAAACAATCCAATACTTGAGCTAGCTAGAGAGGAAGCATGCCAAGATCCAGCCTATCAAAAGATGCTAAGGGAGATCTCTATCAAGGACCAGGATCAAAAGCTACAAGCTAAGTATCATGAATTCTCTATCAATAGTGGACTTGTCTACTATAGAACAAGGTTGTGTATACCGGCTTGCCAGTCACTTAAGCAGAAGATATTGTGGGAAGCTCATGATTCCCCTTTCTCAGGATATCCTAGCTATGCCAAGACTCTCAATGCAGTTAGAAAGAACTACTATTGGGAGAGGCTTAAAGGTGACGTACTCAAATATGTCACTGAGTGTTTGTCTTGTCAATGTATCAAAGTCGAACATGTCAAGATGCCAGGGAAGTTGCAACCACTTGACATTCCCAAAATGAAATGGGAATTCATCAGTATGGACTTTGTTGTTGGCCTACCCCAAGTTCAGGGAGGATATAATTCCATCATAGTTGTGGTTGACATGCTGACTAAGGTTGCACACCTTATTCTGGTAAAGACAAACTATAAAGCCTCAGACATTGCAAGGTCGTTTATCAAGGAGATATTCAAGCTACATGGGCTACCCAGAAGAATCATTAGTGATCGTGATTGTCTCTTCACTTCACACTTCTGGAGAGCTATCTTTGAAGCCATTGGGACTCAACTCTGTTTTCGTACAGCTTACCATCCAAAAACTGATGGCCAAATGGAGCGGGTCAATCAAGTTATCAAGGATATGCTTAGGGCACACTGCTATCGTGAGCCAAAAAGGTGGATTCAATATTTGCTCTTGGTTGAATTTTCCTACAATGCTTCTTACCAACAAATTATTCAGATGATCCCTTTCCAAGCATTGTATGGTCATGACTGTTGAAGTCCCCTAAACTTAGCAAAGGTAGTGAGGGCATGATTGGACGCAGGGGTTGTGCATCATCTGGGGAGTGGCGGACACAAGACTTATCTAGAGGACTTTGTAAGTTTTCTTTTAGTTCTTCTCGCTTTCTTATTTGGAATGTCACTTGTGCTAACAATCATGTTTCTAAAAATGCTATTATATTTTCTTTGTATCACTCCATCACAAACCGTGATCCCACAGGTTTGGAGACTTGATATATAGAGAGACACGGTATCACTGCACTTATCGATAGATTGTATGTGCATGGCGGCCCAGTATGTCAATCCTCTTTCTTGTCAGTAGTAGTCACTAGTTTTTTTAATGATGCATTATGTATAAGGGACTAATTGTCTGGTTGTTCATTTTGCAAAGTCCGTTTGATGCTCCTTTACATTAGGATGAGCTTTTAGATAGCAAGGATATGTAGCATGCGCTTGGATTCGAGGAGCACACGCCATCTTATTTTTTGATCCTGTGATCTGTGTAGGCATCTCCCATCTCCTATGTAGCATTCCTTTGATGTACTTATCATCCTTTGTATAAGATCATACTTTGTGATATTTACATATAGATTTTCATGTTTATTTTGGCTCTCATATCTCCATGGTTTCATGTAATTTCACGAGTTGTCATCATTAGTCTTGTACGAATTTTATGAGTTATCAATCTTGTGGTTTTAAGTAGTTTTTGTGCCTAACAATTGCATATCCAACATGTAATTGCTTTGTACAATATTACATAGCACATGGTGCTATGGGTGGCAGGGCAACTTGCTACCATGCCACAAAAAAAAAACCTCTATAACCGTCGCTATTTGCGTTGCAAATTTACTGCACTCATCACTATTAGCATCACAATGAGCGTTGCTATTTGAATCACAATTAGCATTGCAAATGCGATGCTAATAGTGATGCAAATAGTGATGCCCTCTGCGATGAATTTGCAAAGACCCTTATATCGATGCTTTTAGCAATGACGGGGGAAAATTTTTTAATGAACGGTTGCTTTGAATGTCTGTATGAGGCATGTATCTTGTAGTGATTGCATTGCATTATATTTTGCATCACTTGGAATACATCAAAATTAGAATATACTAGATTGAAAATATCAATTGGTTGCTACTCAATTAGCAGATAGCTACAAAATGGCCAATAGTTTGATGATTGTGATTATCCTATTGCCTTTGATAGCCATTATTGGAGGATATATAAAGGATCTCTTGTTGTTGCACGAGGGTCAAAATATGGCACTCGTTATTCTTTATGTATGTCCAGTGTTAAGAATCACATTGTATCTATAATTGAGTAGTCACCTATATCTCTTTGGTATCATTTTTTAGATCACATGTTAATTATATGAATGGAAGTTCTTTCATGTTTGTAATATCTTCCTTCTTTTGACCTTTCAAATTTTGAGATGTGTAATCATTGTATATATCTAAAAGAAACTAAAGTATAACATAAGGAAATTCTTAGAATAAATTAGAAAAAAATGTTGAAATTAATGCATCAAATTGTGTATGGGCCTATGCCTACCATTTCACTAGGAGCATGTTACTTTATTATATTCATAGATGGTAATACAATAAAAGTATGGGCTTATCCTTTTTACGAAAAGGGTGAGTGCATTTGATGCATTATAAAAGTTCTTGGCTCATGTGAAGAGTCAGTTATTAGGAGAAAAATTCTTGAGGGATGATAACAGGGAGGTTTATACATCTTATGTATTTTGAAACTCTTGTGAGATGCATGCTAACAAAAGGGAGTTGGCTCATCTTGAACATTGGAATAAAATGAAGTAGCAAAAATATGAAGAGGACCATAGAAGAAAAATGTTTAGATTATTTTTGAAATGTTGGTCTTACTTATGGATTTGGATTGAAACTATTAAGAAATTTATTAACTTTATTTAATAGATCAGCTAGCAAGCCATTGGATGGAAATATTATTGAAGAGTTATGGTCTAGGAAGAAGCCCTCTTATGATCATGTATTTGTATTTGGATATGAAGTTTATATGCATATTTCAAAAGACAAGTGGGAAAGAAATGAACGTTTCTTGGATATTGATACCTAGAAGAGTTGGTATATTGCCTATGGGATCTAGAGGCTAAAATGATAGTGGGCAACCATAATGTTCAATAAATAGGGGAGACATAAATATCCTATTCAAACCTTTGATATATATATAACGATATTTCAAGTTGATAGAAAACCACCATATGAGCTGCATACGCAACCTCTCCAGCATGATGTAGGGTTAGGATAGCTAAGAAATGGTGAGGTGGGAGTGCTATAGGCAAGTGGCCAACCTCATATATAGTAACATAGATATTGGGAAAAGCTAAATGCTCACATTGAGCAAGAATTGAGAGGGATCATGGGAGTTTTTAGACCACCATAGAGGTAGAATATATCTTCTTGATTAAATCATAATTATAGACTGAGCAGGACATTGAGCAAGGATTGAGAGGGATCATGAGAGACTCTAGGCCACCATAGAGGCAAAAGATATCTTCTTGATTATGTCATAGTTACAAATCGCATAGATCCTTCATGTTATGATGATGCTATAATCATAGATCAGAGTCATAAGTGGAAGAAGGCTATGGAATATCAGATGGAATGTTTGGTGAAGAATGCAACTTGGGAGTTTGTTCATTTTTCTAAGAGAGCATGGATTACCATGAAACTAGGTTTATAAGCTTAAGATGTCTCCATTGAATGCATTGCCTAAGTATGTGGCAAGATTGGTGGCTACAAGCTTTAAGTAAGAGAAGGGTATAGACTTTAACGAGGTCCTCTTACCAATAGTCATGATGGTCAATCTTTGTACGATGCTTTCATTGGTTTCCAAGGAGGGCATGGAGCTTGTCCATATGGACAACTTATTCACATGGAGATTTGCATGAGGTTATCTACATGATGGGACAACTAGAGGGATTTGTTGTGCAAAGCTATAATAGTTGATATGTAAGCTCAATAAGAGCTCACATGGATTGAGGCAAGTTCCCAAGGAATGGAACCATAAGTTTGATGCTTTCATGAGGTTTCAAGGCTACACAAGGAAAGAGATAGATTTTCTTCTTATTACATGGAAGGCTATGTATGGTACTTTATGATCTTGATCCTTTATGTGGATAACATGCTTATCGCTAGGTGGTAATATTCAATGTGGATACATTGGGTATGTTGAACAAAATATTGCATGAAACCTTTGATCTGAATGAAGGAAAATAAAATTGATATTCTTGGCATGTGAATTATGAGAGCTAAATATAAGAAGGTTCTCTCTAGGAGTACATTAGGAAGGTACTAAAATGTTCCAATGTGAAGGGGGGGAAGGCTATGAGTGTTCTCTCACCTCCACATTTGAAGTTTACCTAAGAGGACTACCCTTTGATAGAGGAACATAAGGTTAAAATGGTGAAGATAACTTATGCATCTGTACATGGTAGCTTGATGTATACTATGCTAGCTACACATCCAAACATTGCTTATGATATGGCGGGGCTAATAGATTTATGGCACCTAGAAAGAAGCATTGAAAAGTAGTAAATGGGAAAATGAGATACTTGAATGACACTAGAACTGTGTACAATTTCTTCAGTAGGAAGGATGCATTTTGGCTTGGTTATGTAGATGTATATTTCATAGGGAATGTGCAATGTAGGCTCTAGGAAGTCTATAATAGTTTTTGTCTTCTCATTCATAGTAGATAAAGTCTCATGGGTCCCTAGATTGCAATGGTGAGGTGTTTTTGTAAAATAGGAAATTGAACCCATAAACCTTGGGAGAGCCTTGTATGTTTGGCTATGAAGAAAAGGAGCACGTGTTTAATTTTTGAAGTTATTTTTTTGAAACTTTATGCATACCATTTAATAGTATGTATCATCCCAACATGATGAATTAAAAATTTTCACTTTCCACAAAACCATAATCTTCTTTTTTATATACTCAGATTTAATTAACAATATGTGCAAAAGTAAGAAAAGCCTTAGTTCATTCCATGGAAATGAGGCTTATAATATAAACTCTTAAAGATAAGATTAGAATAATATTGTGGAGATATTGAAACACATTCATGATGCCAAAAATGTGAAAAATCGGCAAAAAGACGAGTTCAAGGAGAAGATAGTGGACATGAATTCTAGTTTGCCTCTTTTTGAGGGGGTAAACTCAATTTATTGTGGATTATGATTAGTAGAGGAGATGAAGACAATTATCTATTGATTTTGCAAGTGGGATACTAGCCCATAGCCAACTATTACAACAACTTGAGAGGCATAGAGGGAGGTAATATAGGCTATAGTAAGGAGCATGAGAAACCATTAATAAAGGGGGGAAGGTTGAGATTACTTAAGTGTTGTAAATAAAGGAGAAGAAGTGGAAAATAAGAGAGGAAGGACTAGATTTTAGGAATTAAGGATATAGAGAAGAGAGCAAATATCAAAGGAGAGAAGTGATAGCATATAGGAACCACTCTAGAGTGAAGAGAGTAAGGAGTTATTTTGATAAGAGGGAGTTGTCAATTCAGTAAAGAGAGAGGGAAAATTAGGATTAAGAAGAGAAGATGAAGATACCATTCCATCCATCTTTTCAAACACACAATACCATCCTTCATCAAGCTCAAGGGTTTGTGAATAAAGAAGAGCCAAGGTTCATGAGTTCAATGTGTATTTGTTTGAGGATTGAATAACTCCATATTCAGGAATTTGGGAATCTCCCATCAATATGGGAATTCCAAATCAAAATGGATTTCATGAATTTTGGAAAATTCATTAATTTGGAACTTGGTGCAATGGAACATATTATTGCTTATGGTTGTTTCCAAGAGATTGAAAAGAACTCAAAAAGGTGGTGTTAATAAATACCTTTCTTTTAATATCCTTGAAAATCTTTAGTCAGTGGATTCTTGTAGACTTTGTTTGGCCTTCAATACAACATTTGGGGGAATTTTAAACATTTTGGGAGATTTTTTACCTTTCTCGATCCAAGAGAAGACAATGCTATCTATTGTTTCCTATCGTTCAGGATCTTTTTTGTTGCACATCCAATATTTATCCCAACAATTAAGATACACATCTACATCTATAGCATTTTGACGACTACAAAGTGGTGCCTAGTATTATATACATATTGTTGAAGTTTTTAGAGTTTCTATTTGTATCCACCTCACTTTCTGCAACACCAAAACATATCGGATATACTGGATTTGAAGGTCTAACAAGCACAAAGTCATCTTTCTAAGCATAAAGCATTGGTTCAAATGCATGCTTGTGTCGTTTGCTGAGAGGATCACAATAGTGATCATTTAACTCTTCCAATCTAATAAAGTCATATGCATTATCTACATGTATATTGGTTAAATTGCTTTGTGTTCCTGGCCAAAAATCTATGAAAAATATATCTTTTTGGACATTTGGAGTTTGAAGACCGTAGATCATATGTTTCCAATAATCAACCACTCGTGTTATAAACTTTGTGAACTCTGCTTCATGTCCTTTTACATTTGACCATCTTTTCCAATACTTCAAATAATCTTTAACTCCACTTACTACTTCTTGATGATCGTTAATGTAATCGAACATGGGTAGCGACATTGGAACACCCTTTGGAAGAGTAGGCTTTCTTGTAAAGTCTCTCTTCCATAATTCAATGCCACCTTCTCTTGGTAACCAGTCTAGGGACTTTAGATGCATCTTGTATTGCATGACAGGTGTATCTCCTTGCATATAAAATTGAAATTGAAGAGGTTTTGAGTGACCAACAAGAGTATTTCCTTGCTCCCACATGATCAATCCTACATGATGATTCGAACGTATCATAAACATAGTTTGTGCAGTCTTAAAATTGCAATCCATAAAAGTATTTATGTAATTGTTGCATTGCTTCTCTATTAGCAAAATAACAACACTTTTCTTGGTAACAATCAATCATGGAAACATATGAAATGGAGTCCATAAAAGTTCTCACATTTTCACCTTTAGGGGCAATAATTTGAGGCTTTCTATTGACCATACAATATTTTTTTCTGAACAAAAAATGATTTTTAAATAGAAATAGAATCTTCATTGTTGGTATTTTCCATTTTTTTGGCACAAGCATTTGTAGAGATAAATTGCATGTATGATTGTTGTTCTAGTAGTGGTATTCTGTCATCAAAGGTGACCTGTTTAATAGGCCATCTTTCCAAAGTGACACAATGGAGGTTGTCACCTATATATGTTCCTGTGGTTTGATAAAGGGCTTTATATACCACCACACCAACATTCTCTTCTCCCAACAGTTCAAAGTTTATCACATCATATAGAAAGCCAATAATATAACCCTATCCCAACACACATCATGTTGCCTTCTATCCATAGCATCACTCTATGTTCTCTCCAACTTTCATGAATGCTAAGCACATTAATATCCTCAGAAGGTAGGACATGGTTTGATTCGTAATCATCTCCTTTGTCATGAATTGCTATTGAGTTTGAAACAACCAAACAACCACTACATCTTTCTTTCCCCATTTTGCAAAACCACCTACAACTTCATGAACCTTCATTACATCAATTGTTGGGAATGGTAAATATGCCACCACATTTAAACATTTATAAATAGCCATTGAAATATATCATTCTTGAAGTGTTTCTCCATGGAATGTCTTATTTGGCTGTTTTGCATGCACTCTCCCAAGTGTAACCTAGCAAATTCACAGTTTCTCCAAAATAAAATTTGTTATTTATGATACATGTACAAGTGAGAAAATGGAGATTTTATAATTTGTATATTATCACCTCTCAAAAAGAAAAAAAAAGTAATGAAATTGCTAAATACAATGAAGTATCAAGTTTCATTGAAAAGACAAAAGCACTAAAACATTAGATAGAATGAGTCCAACATCCATAATACAAAGTATTAATGGAAACATCTTACAAAAAGGGGATAGATTTGACCATATGGCCAAAAATAAACTTTCTCACATGAACTATGCCCTAAACTAAAGAAGAAACACTACAAGGAATTGGGCAATTAGCGACGCTGATTAGCGACGGCGGATATCGGCGTCGCTATTGGCGTCACTATGGGCGTCGCTATTGCGACGCCAATAGCGATGCAAATAGCGACACCAATAGCGACGCCGCAGGAAAAAAAACGCGGCCGAAACCCGAACGCCGTTTTCATTTCTTTTGTTTCGCCTTTTGAGAGCGAGAGCAAGAGAGAGAGCGAAGGCTTTGTGAGAGAAGAAGAGGAAGAGACTTGCTGCCGCCGCCGCCGCCGCCACCGCCGTTGTTTGCGAAGGAGAGGAGGAGCCCTCGTTGCAAAGAGAAGCCGCCCACGCTCGCCATATCTCATTGGTGAGTCTCCCTCTCTCTTTCTTTTGCTTGTTGAAGGTTTAAATCGTTCTCTTTTGCTTGTTTAGGAGAGGAAATGAAAGAGAAGGAGAGGGAGAGGGAGAGAGAGGGAGAGAAAGAGAGGGAGAGGGAGAGGGAGAGAAAGAGAAAGAGAGGGAGAGTGCATTCTCTCTCTCTCTCTCTCCCTTTTGCTTGTTTAATGTTTAAATTACTTTCTTTTTTGCTTGTTTAGGAGAGGAAACGAGAGAGTAAGAGAGAAAGAGAGGGAGAGGGAGAGAAAGAGAAAGAGAAAGAGAAAGAGAAATAGAGGGAGAGGGAGAGGGAGGGGGAGGAAATGAGAGAGGGAGAGAAAGAGAAAGAGAGGGAGAAGGAGGGAGAGTGCATTCTCTCTCTCGCTCTCCCTTTTGCTTGTTTAATGTTTAAATCACTTTATTTTTTGCTTGTTTAGGAGAGGAAATGAGAGAGAAAGAGAGCGAGAGGGAGAGGGAGGGGAAGGAAATGAGAGGGATAGAAAGAGAAAGAGAGGGAGAGTGCATTGTATCTCTCCCTCTCCCTTTTGCTTGGAGGATGTTTAAATCACTTTATTTGTTGCTTGTTTAGGAAACGACAGAGAAAGAGAGATAGAGAGGGAGAGGGAGAAAAAGAGAAAGAGAGGGAGAGCGAGAGGGAGGGGAAGGAAATGAGAGAGGGAGAGAAAGAGAATGAGAGGGAGAGGGAGAGGGTGAGAGAAAGAGAGAAAGAGAGGGAGAGGGAGAGAGAGGGAGAGAAAGAGAGGGAGAGGGAGGGGAAGGAAATTTAAGATAATAGACTTATTGATAATAGTATGCAATGTGCTTTGCCATGGGCCACGTACATTGGTAACTCTTTAAGATGGCTTAAAAATGGTCAATTCCTTCATGAAGTCCAAGTAGGGGATCTAATTGTGATATGCATAATTCATTGTTTTTGTATTAACTTTATAGGCATGCCAAATTAGAAATCATGCCAACTAGTCAACGGAAGGACTAAAAGAAAATGATACCCTAGCTAATGGTCATTAAGGTACTTCATCAAAATGAACCCAAAAGTATTGTTATAGAAGAAAAAACCCTTAAATTGAGTATAGGATAATTTCTCTAAGGTCTTATGACTATGAGTAGAATTGATTGAAATAAATTTTATTACTACAGTTATAAAATTTCATAGATGGCGCGCATTAATTTTAAAATGGATTACTTATACTCAAAGCCGAGATATAACAAATAATTATCCACCGGGACAAACAAATCCTTGAGCATGATACAAGGCCGAGATATAACATCGGAAAATCTCTCAACTACTATATACAATGCAAGATTTATGGTCAACTTGCAACTTGACGTACATCTCCATAAAGCTATCCATTTAAGCCTCGTTTGCTGTAATGTAGATAAGATGGCAAACGAAGAAGGTCTTATTGTTCAAGACTGCGAGACGTATCTTAATCAGCGTGTCCCATGTCCTTGCCCTCAATGCAAGTTGGCAATTAGACGAAAACGCCGATTGTCTATAGAACACGTACGACGATTTGGCGAGTTTCAATCTGAGATCATTGATCAGGCGATTGCGGATTTTCAGCAAATGGTAATTTGAAGTTAGCATTTTTCATGCATTGTACTCTCAAGCTAATTGAAAACCATACACAATAAGATTGGGTCTTGTTGGCAAATTTTCTATCCAGGGGGTGATGTCTCGACCCAAGGGGGAGTGCACCCTTTGCGGCCAACTAGAAGAGTTCGTGGACGTGCGATGGATGGATTGCAGGAGCCAATCGACCACTCGCAAGGCCCATCTATACCGTCAATGCCAGAGGAGACAGACAACCTTCCCGACCTGCCTACAATCTTGGAGCCTGAGATGGAGGCAATGATCGATGCATTGATTCCCATGGATGTTGAGACATCTGACCCGCTTAGAGAGGAAGCATCCATATCATTATATGATGGGTGTCGAGTATCTCGGTTGAAGACATTGCTTGCACTCTTAAGTATGCAAGCAAAATACGGTTGGAGCGATACGAGTGTGACTGAGTTATTCAGTCAGAGGCGTTAGTGCATATCTCACAATGGCTACCAACGGTGGAACCAGACAATGAAATGCTATGGATGCTGAAGGACGATGATAGGCTGATTGGAGATGTGGTGGTTGGAAATGGGGTAGAAAAAAGAATGGATGCCTCAATGGAAGAGAAGGTGAATCGCTTTTGTATGTTGCACCATGCCTCCATGGAGACGTGGCTCACCAAGTACCAGATTGCAAGGCAAGATCGAGAGGAAGCGCGAGCTGAATTCCAACGTAGTACGCGTCACCGACCGATTCGATATCCCGAAGGCATGGAGGAGATGCCACGGTTTATGTCAACACGATGGTTGCATGGAGCCTTGACCGCAGCATCCAGCGAAGGGACAGAGGTCTCACTAGAGGAGTGGGAGTTCTCGAGGGGTTGTAGTCCAAAGGTAATGAGGGGTTTAGAATGTGTCGTATCTAAATTTGCTTGCTACATCTAATTTGAGTGTTTCAATGTGCAGTACAAAATATATAGTGCAGCGTGGTCATGCGGACGGCATTTTCGGGTGGAGCGTATTGACAAAATGCGCTCCACAATGGACTGTGGTGTCATGGCAAGGTTTGAGTAAGAGAGCCGGTGACGAGCAACGGATCCGACTACGGTTGTGGATGAGATGGAGTATTTTGGGAACTTGCAAAGTATTATTACGGTGGATTATCGTAGCTTCTCCATGATACTATTCGATGTGCAGTGGTTCAAAGTGGTACTTGGAGGAGCTGGAGCAACAGTTCGACGAGGTCCATCTAGGTTTCTCGAAATAGATTCCGAAAAAAAATGGACGGATTTGCGCGACACCTTTGTGTTGCCGGCCCATTGTGAACAGGTGCAAATAGTCATTTGCTTGCTAATTGTAATACGATATGGTTTATATCAGAATGGTTTGAACTCGCTTTGTAAGTATTTGTGAATAGGTAATCTTCCATCCAAACCCCCGACAACCTCGATGATGGTATGTTATACCTTCAACTCCTCGAGGTGCGAGAGTATATGATCAAAGCGATGTTCCAGGCATAGATGAAGAAAATATGCAAATAGAGGGGTCGATATTACAAGGGGTGGAGGCCACCGTAATCTTGGAGCCCGCATCGGCTAACAATGATGGAAATACAGAAGTCGTAGAATTTTTTGAGAATGAGGCAGACTTGTTCTTTTGTGGTGACATGTCTATCGACCTTCCAGTGTATGCAGAGTTGTGTCAGGAGATTAACATGGGACCATAGAATACTTAATTCTTGGAGAATTGTATTACTCAATTCGTTGTTTAGATCTTCCATAAAGGTAGACAAGATATGCATTTTAAGAGAGATTTTTCAAAAATGATTTATATTAATGTGCTTTGTATAGTTTAAATTGATTATTCTAACATCATTTTTTATCTGTGTAGGTATCGACATTTTCAAGATGAGTCGAGGGATGAGCGATGAGGAGTTTCAGGAAATGATGGCACGCATGTCTCCAGATCAGCTCGCGAGATTCAGAGAGATGGCAGACCAGGAGCTGTCTCGTTCTTTGTCAGGGCGCTCTGCTAGATCAGCTTCAGCGCGATCAGATGCTTCAGCTTCGAGCAGACGATCTCGACGCTCGCGACTTGGGTCAGAGGGAGGGACTACGACTGCAGGAGGATCAGCGGGTATTGCTGTGGAGACATGGACGTGGTGTCTCCGTCTCGTGGTTCAGCTCGAGCTACGTCACCTCCAGGATTTGTTACACCTGTGGGGACGTCCACTCCAGTTACTCCGGCTTTTGCACAGCCGTCGGCAGATGGCACGCCTTTTGGTGGCACTCCTTTTGGTGGCACCCCCTTTGGTGGCACCCCTTTGAGTGGCACTCCGGGAGAGGGTACCCCCGTCAGTACACCAGATGTACAGGGGTCTCCTGGATATGCCCAGGAGCGTAGACGGAGATGGGAGAGGGCCCATCTTAGGCAGACTCCTAGGGGTTATGGATACCTAGTGGATAGTAGGTCAGGAGCCATCATCATGAATGATGAGGGGAGGAGGGTGATGGCTCGCATGAGGGAGTTGTGCCAACAAGTTTTTCGGCACAACGTCCTGGATCATTGGAGGAACATACCGGAGGGGAGCAAGGACTACATAGTAGCATCCTTGCACGAGGAGTTTCCGGTGCCAGCCGCAGTAGATAGATTCTCTACGGGCTGGATGATGGATTGCATGCGTGCATACATGTCACATAGAGGATCCGACGCATGCAAGGCAATCAAGAGTGGGGCTCCAAAGCCTGAGTGTTTAGATGCAGACAACTGGCGCCGACTGAGGGAGGAGGCTACAAATTCGCCAGGACGTTGGAGTCAGCAGTGGGAGGCAGCGAGGGCATGAATCGAGGCCGGATCGGTGCATCATCTTGGGAGTGGCGGCCACAGGACATATTTGGAGGACTTTGTAAGTTTCTCTTTTGTTTTGCTTATTTGTTTTTTTGAGATATTCTTTGTACTGACAATCATGTTTCTAACAGTTAGCATTTTGTTTTCTTTGCAGCACTCTGTTACAAATCGCGATCCGCAAGGTCTTGAGACTCGATATGCAGAGAGGCACGGTTTCAGGGCATTGATCGACTGATTGTATAGATGCGGCGGCCTTGTAAGTCACTCATCTTTCTTGTCCGTAGTTACCATGAGATATTTGAATGCATTATTGTATGGTGGATTGATATGTTGTTTCTTTTTCTGCAGAATCCGTTTGATGCTCCTTTGCAGCGGGACGAGCTTTCGGGGGACGAGGATTTGTAGCTCACCCTTGGATCCTTAGAGCTCACACACCTTTAGTTTTTAGTCGCCTGATCTATGTAGACATTTTCTATGTATTAGTGATATCGTTTCATGATTGTACCAATCGCATTTTATGCGATCATGTATTTATTTCATGTATCAGTTTTATGATTTCAGTATACATTCTTTTTGTTTGCAAATGCTTTGTATGCAGCAGTGCAGAAACTATTTTGTATGGCTCTCATACAGCACACAGTGCTATACAATTTTTTTTTCTCTGTTACCGTCGCTATTTGCGTCGCAAATTTACTGCTCGCGTCGCTATTGGCGTCTCTATGAGCATCGCAAATTCTCTGTAACCGTCGCTATATGCGTCGCTATATGCATATAGCGACGATTCTATGGCGTCGTTAATAACGACGCTTTTTGCGACGACGGGGGCAAATTTTGTTGTTTGTATTTTCGTCGCTTTAAACGTTGCTATAAGGTCTATATCTTGTAGTGAAAATATTCTTCTATTATTTTTAGTTGCCCTTGATTTTACTTTAATTTATTAGCTACTCTTTATGTAAGAAAAAACTTCTTTGTGTGTTCTCATTGGGGAAAGATATAGTAGATAGTCAAAACTTGTACTATATCTATTCAACATGAGAACGATGATTAAAATTCTTTATAATGTATACAGGAAAATATTTAGCCACTTGGTCAAAAATCTATTGCATGTATTCCACACCATAACAAATATGAAAATTCTTTGTGGTCCCCATTGGAAAATACATAATCAAATGATTGAAACCTTATTGTATGTATTCCATATGATAAAAATGATAAAAGTTCATTGTGTTCTCCATAGAAAAACATTTAGCCAGATGGTCAAAACCTCAAGCAAAATACATACAACAAGGATAAAAATTCATTGTGATCTTTATGGGAAAATATTTAGTTGGATGGTCAAAACCTCTATTGCAAGTATCTTATACAAGACTTAGGATTAAAATTCTTTGTGATGTTCACAAGAAAAGATTTAGCCATATGGTCAAAACATGTATTGTATGTAACCTAGATGGTAGCAATGATAATAATTTTTTGTGATGTCCATAGAACAAGATTTAGCCAAATGGTCAAAGCCTCTATTGTATGTCAACAAGGATAAACAATCTTTGTGATCTCCATAAGAAAATATTTGATCAAATGATCAAAACCTTTATTCTATGTATTCCACATGACAATAATAATAATATATTTCATGAGAAACATTGACCTCGCACTTAAACATTGAAACCACAAGGACCTCAAAAGAATAGGAGATTTCATTCCCTATGACATGAAGCTATAAATACTAAGGAAATTTCACCATCAATTAGAAGCTATTTGAGAAGGAAATATAATTTGTATCATGGTTAAATATTTATAAATCTTATAGTACCTACTTGTTCATAATAGTAAAATGTATCATATTGCATTTTATTTTTATGTTATACTATTTTAGTCTAAATCATGTAAAATTAATATATCATACTATGTGCATATTATGGAATATAGTATCCAAATATATTTAAAAATATATTTTAATTTAGTTTTATTAACAATTAATAAATATAATTAAAATATATTAAATTATATTTTATAAAATTATGTATATTTAATGTGTCTAATATGTAATGTGTAATGTCATTGAGGATTTTGAAGCCATCTTAGTGATAGTTCAAGAGTAGAATATCTAGCAAGGTAGGATAGGGAGTGTATAGGCAAAATCTCTAGTTATGAAAATAAGAGCAATGTCCCAATCGTGGGTTTTTAGGGGGGGAAGGGGGAGGGGGTCTAGGAGAAACGTCCCCAGTGAGAGTCTAGGGGCCATGTCCCCTCGGTGGGGGTGTGGGAGAAACACCTCCAAACAGGGAGTCTAGGGGAGACAGTACCCCTTGGTGGGGGTCTGAGAGCAACACCCTAGCCAGGGTCCGAGAGGGTAGTGCCCAACGGTAGGGGTCTTGGGGCAATGCCCCCAATGGGGGTCCGAGGGACAGCGCCTCCCGGTGGTGGTCTCTAGGGGCAACACCCCCCAACAAGGGTCAGAGGGGGCAGCACCCCCAACAAGGGTCCAGTATAGCCATTACGTGATTTTTGAAAATTTTTGACTTGAAATCTTAAAAAAATTAAAAAATAATTACAAAAATAAGATCCAAATCTACTCGTATTTCATAATAAGTATGGTAATTCGAATAGTGTGATACATTAAATGATGCCTTTCACGAGGTCAGTATCTTTCAACTAATCATGATGTTTTTCAAAATGAGTTTCTCTTCCCCTCCCTCTCTCTTTCATATAACGCTCTAACCTGAGTGTTTGCTATATTGCGTTTTTACAGTTGTAGGTTTTGCATCCCTAATTCTCTGCATTTTTATCTCTGCTCATGTTGCCTCACACTTACTGTAAGTTTTGCGGCCCTAATCTTTGGTGGTTTTGTCCCCTTGCTTTTCTTTGAGTACTCTCTATAGTTTTATTTTCTCAACTAAAATAGATTGTGCTCTATAAAATTTGATCTACATCTGGGTATTGTGACTATAATTGTATGTGTCTTCAAATAAAAAATCTTGCTCTAAGGGTTCAACCATTCTACAGGGTAGTGAATGGTCACCACTCCACAATGTGTTTGCTCTACTTCGCGGGTGATTTTTATTACATTCTGAATAGCACAGATTACTTATTTCTACTAACTGTGGCAGGCTTTAAACTCTTCTCTACTTTATTTTTGATTTGAGTTAAACTACACTGATTTAGTACTAGTGATTCTCCACTTCTTTTCTAATCTCTACTAATGCATACTCTCTCTTGATCAATTCAATACATATAATTACTACAAATCACACTATTAGTCTTTCATATGATTAGTATAGAATGATATTAAGATAAAGTATGCACCACAAGAATTATCTAAATAATAATCATGTATAAAAATTAAATACAATCTTTACTTTTGTAATAATAAGATTAGGCACTTACTCTTGGATATTCAATGTCTTCTTCTTGTTCCTGATTGGTTGTTTGATCTCTTGAAGTGCTTGTCTTTTTTGATACCCACTACCTTGCAAATGATAGCTTCTTTGCTCAGCGAATATGAAAAACATGATTTCGTGTGATGTTAAAAATACTCTCTTTGTTGTGAATATGAAATATATGATTTGTGTAATGCTAAAAAGACTTTCTTGGTGGATGTGAATATGAAATAAATGGTTTGTGCAATGCTTTCATCATTGAGTGCTTTCAAAATACTAACCTTTCTTTCTATTGTGTGATGCTATATACCTTAAGGTTTCACCTCAAGGCTAAATTTAGCATTACATTTGATCGAGTTAGTGTGGTGATTTTGTGTATCCATGCTATATGGATGTTTATGATAGTCAAGGAAAAAGGGTTAAAAATGTTCTCTTATTTACTTTAAAGAGTGATATTGCATTTTTTCAACAAGATGGCGTCATAGAGAAGATAACAGATGGATGTGCTGGGAAGAAAGAGGGAATACCATGTAATCTTGTTAAGATCAAGGGGAAAAATGTAGTATACAAACTTGATCCTTTGCCATTTCACTTTGCACATATTAAAGAGGATGAAGAATACTCTTTGAAAAAAATGGGATGGACCTTATTTGAGGAGGTAAAGGGCACAGAAGACATTATATCAACATTCCAAGCTATCCAAAATAGTGAGCTACTTTCCCTATCAAGAAAATGTGATCGCCCCAACAAAAGAATAAAGCTCCAAGATAAACAACCAGACTTGAGATATTCACCTGCTCTTCAAGAAGAAAATAATATACCAAATCCCACAAGCTCAAAGTCAAAATCACCTCAACAAAGTTCTTTGTCACAAGCTCTAGTTGTTAATATGGCTGCTAACATTGGCGAGAATGATGCGACTTTATCTTCCATGTTGGAAATTACACCTATTGCAAAGCCAATAATTTCTCTTGAGGTCAAGGGAGTAGAAAGAACATTTGATTTTCTTGAGATAGTTAATAAGGAATTCGGTCTAACAACACAATTTCCTATTCTCATTGACAGGTGCTATGAGGCACCTCCTTTGTATGCTTATAGGTCACTATGTTGGGATTATGTGAAGAACCTAACCACATCTTTCATAAAGAATCTCATGAATCTAGCAATAGCATCATATCTTATGCCATTTGTGCAAGACAACAATGAGAAGAGAACCATGCATCGTGATGAGGTGGATGTTAATAAGTTGGACACTTATAGTTATTGGATTATATCAGGGTTTCACTCAATTCATGTAGTAAATATATATATTCAAAGTAATACTACAAGTTGTCTAGCAACCAAGCATTTATACACCACGAGAAATGCTAGAATATTAGTTGATTGTCTTGCCGAAATATACATTAAGCTTTCACGAATGACAAATATGGAATCACATAATGTTATAAAGAATGCCCCTTATGTTGAGCAACTTCAACAATTAAGAGATCAATGGTGGCTAGCATTTGGTTCTCCACCAAAATCCCAACAAGGGCTATCTAAGACAAGCTCTCAAAGAGTACCATTGCATGTAATCACATATAATCTTACCTTCTCTTTTTGTGAAGATTAGTGTGATGCTCTTTATTTTGTTCTATGCTCACTATTTTGATCTTTTCTTTGGAGAGATTTGTGGCATTGTTACCGTGTTTCCGACCGTGTTTCCACAGCACAAAGGAGCGAAAAATGGAAAAAAGGGAAAATAGCAAAAAAAAGGCACAGGATAAAAGCAGAAAAAGGCGCCTTGACCGGCAACCAATCCCTGAAAAATTCAAATGTTCGGGAACGACTCTCAAGAAGCTTCGGTGTCGGGCCAAGGCAACGAAAGAGGAAAAAGGCGCACCATTAAAATGCGGAAGCACCCCCGAATCTGTGTAAAAGAGTGCTAGGCTCGCTCCTGTGCAAAGTGTATGCATTAGTTGGGAATAGGATAAATTAGAATGGTGGGAAATGGAAAAAGGGCCTAGGCTACGGCCGGCCATGTAAAAGAGGGAAAAGGGGATGACCGCCCAAAAAGGATTTAGGGCTTTGTATATAAAGTTGGAAAGTGAATGAGAAGCTCATTCTTTGGTGTGTGGCAAAAAGAGTATTCTTCTTCCTCTCTTCTTCTCTCCTTCTTGCTTGTGCGTGCTCTTGAGAGAGGGAGTGTGAGAGTGTGAGGGAGTGAGTGTGTGTGAGAGTGAGGGATCAAGAGGGTGAAGCTCTTCACTATCTCCTCTTCTCTTCTTCTCTTCTCTTCTCTTCTCTTCTCTTCTCTTGCGCGCGCGGCTATGGAGGATGGAGCTTGGAGATGGAGGAGGCTTGAGGATGCTTGAGCTAGCATCAAGAATCGTGGAGCTACCGGAGTGCAAGAGAGAGAAGGGTACTCGATCGGGCATCAAGGTAAGCTCACTATACTTGTAGGATCGGCGGCGTGTCGGCTAGGTGAGAGATAGCCATTAGAGCTCGCTTGGAACGCTTGAAACAATAAGCGGTCCGTGGGTCTTGGCGGTTGAGCGAAAGCTCCCACATTTTGGTTCCGTTGCCGGGACCAACGGATTCAAGCTTGAGCACTTGCACGCCTCACATCGAGTATCGAAGTAGGGTATTCATCCCCGAAACGGAGCTTGAGGTAGGTAGGAAGTTGGGTGCTTTTAATCTTCAAAACAAGTAAGTATTTTGGAATATTTTGGTTGTTTGATGATTGGAAAGCATGGAGGATCTATTTCAGTTTTTTGCCTTCGATTTTTGTTGCATTTAGCGTAGGTTAGAGTTAGGAAATCGAACCGGAAAAGGGTCGGGTTCACTGTTTCAAAACATGGCAAAACAGGGAAAAAATCGTGCAAAATGCTTGCTAATGAGGCCTAAGATCGACAAGAGAGTGATTGGGGGCGTCAACGCCACAGTTGGGAAGGCATATAAGAGCTAGGAGGCCAAAAGAGAGCTCATTTGTGCCATTTTAGTGTGAGAAAGAGAGAGAGAGAGAGCTAGAGAGCCCCAGCCCGTGTGATTCGATCGCATCACCGACGCACTCACCGACCCGTTCAGGTATATGAATCCCTTCCTCAATCCCCCTAGATAGGATCTGGAGGGTTGTGCTTGGTATGATTGTGTAAATCCCAAGAATCGATCGAAATCGACATCGCGCTGTCTTCGTCGCGCCGCGTTCGGCCCATCCGAGTGGTCATTTTTGGGTCGAGTCCTAGAATCAGCCCTTGGCCCCTTACCATTCGGCCACTCGGCCCGGAACCCTAGTCGGCCCTTAGTCCCAGTCAAACCATCCGAGTCAACCCACTCGGACCGTCTGAGCTAGAACTTTTTGCCACGTGGCATATTCGGCCTCGGCCCGTCCGAATGACCTGTCCGAGTCTCAAAGTCAGAACTCGGCCACACCTGGGATTTGGCCCTCGTCCAAGCGCCATTCGGCCTGTCCGAACCTGCCATTCAGCTCGTCGGAATAAAAGTTTTTCGAGTCAAATTCGGAGATTCGGCCCTTAACCCCGTGCCATTCGGCTCGTCCGAGCGACCCACTCGGACCCTGCAATTCGGACCAGTTGGTCCGAGTGTAACTTTTTGTCAAATCTGTCAGAAATTTGACCTGACCTGGCAAATACGCATTTGCGCAACTTGTCGAAATCCTTCGGGCGCCTAGAACGTGATTCTGGTACACGTGATAAGAGAAATTGTAGTACACAGCTGCTTAGCGGTTAGCAGTAGACAGTTGAGGGACCGAAGGACTCGGAGGCGAGCCGCTGAACCGTAAAACCTGATCGACTGGAAGCGAACGAGGCAACATGCAAGGAAACCCTAAACCCTAACTAAATGGCTAGAAAATGGACCTACAAGCCTATTAGGCCCAAAATGAGCGGGAGTGAGTAAGACGCTGGGGAATTGCTTGCGGCACTCACATTGAATTTACGCACTTGAAGTACACTTAAGAAAGTTGAAAGCCTGATTGGGCACAAGTGCACGAGGGACAACACACTCACTGAGTGACCATAAATTGAGGTTTGTATTCAATAATAAAAGGAACTCACTCAGATAAATTGCTCAAGGAACCCACCAATAGGAGAAGACCCAAGACATAGACAAACACGCGAAGCACAGGGTAGAACCAAGCAAGGAGCGCCAACGACGAGGATCTGTCACGACTATCCAACCTAATCGATAGCCCAGCGGGACGCAAGAATTCGACCACCATGACAGAAGAAAGCTCAGACCATCGGTCTAATGAGGAGCTCGATTTGAGTGTATTCCCAGATGCTATACAGCAGACAGCAGATGGTGAGCAGTTACGACGTGCACGCCCGGTACGAGCACCGCGGCAGGACAACATATGTAATCATTGCAGACCTAGAGGAGGAGAGAAGGCTAACCCGCAAGGCATTGCAAGGCATAGCTGATTATAATAGGGATCAACAGGCTAGGAGCCAAAGGCAAAGCATGGAGCGGCACGAGGTGCAGCGAGTGCTGAACTTGACTGGCCGGAACCGAACAGACCATAAGAGAGCGCTAGAGGGAGACTTGACACTGAGCGAGCTCCTCATGAAATGGCTGCTTGATAACACCGCAGTAGAGCAGAGTGCCACCGCACTAGCGACGTCTCTGCTTGCAGGATTAGGGGCAAACCAGGGCTCAAAGAGCCAGGCCAAAATACCAATTGTTGCCAAGCAACTCGACAAGTACCAACTGCATGACGATCCGTACAGCTTTGTTGAGCAGTTTGAGCAAGTCTGCGAAGCCAACGGCCTCAACGACCAGACTCAACGTTTGCAAGCATTCAGGCTTTGCTTAGGCGACAAGGGTAGGACGTGGTACACAAGCCTGGATGCCATGGAATGAGCCAACTTCAATAATCTCAAGGATCTCTTCGTCAAGAGGTTCGCCAAGCCTGGATACTCCAATAACCTGCTACTACGCTTGATGAATGTCAAGCAAAAAGAGAAGGAAGACATCCGCGACTACGTGACCCATGTGAGAAGTCTCTTTAAGAGAATCCCTCTAGGCGAGCGACTGACTAAGTAATTTCAACTGTATTCATCAGCGGAACTAGAGACGAGGAGTTATTTAAGGCATTGACAGGCAATTCAAGCTTGCAGCGGGACGTGGGTGGCTAGAGTTTTTGAGGAGGCCATCAGAGTCGATGACCAGCTAAAAGAGCAAAGCTCTGGGAGCTCAACTCTAGAAGAGACCAACCCACGAAGCTAGAGAGAACGTCAGCCTCTAGTGAGCGGTCAAACCCATCATCCCAAGATAAGGGGAAGGCCACTGAGACAGACCAAGGCTTGGCTGAGGTCAAGATGAGATTAGCCAAGATACAAGATGTTGAGACGACCAACGCGCCTGCACATCCAGTGCGTGTGCTGTGGCGGAAACCACTTGCCAGCCGAGTGTCAAGACCCTAGGTCAAGACCTTGCACTAACTGCGGTAGGTTCGGTCACGATATGGCACATTGCAGACTACCACAAAGACTTCAATACTCTCAACCCTACGGTCAGCCTTATCTAGCTAACAGGCCGCAACCATTCTTCGGAAGGGGAGCCCCATTGGCTCTACCCGCGCCTAACGATATGAAACCAGTTGTCCCTAGAATGGACATAAATCCTACATGCATTCCTAGACTGCTTGGTCCTTATGTGACCCACCCACCGAGCGATGCTCCAGTACACTACGTGGAGGAGCCGAATGAGGAAGAGACCTACATATACCCTTATGTCTCGCATGACGATGAGGGCAATGCGATCCTCATGGATTATCGACCCGTGCCGGTGATGGCATTAGGATGGGGACGGGGTAGAGGCCTGGGAGGGCAGCCACAGGATCCAGTCACTTGTTGGACTTGCGGACACCCCAGTCATGTCTCATCACGCTGCCCTAAAAGAGAGCAACAAAACAGGAACAAGGCTGACCAAAGGTGCGCGGAGTGCGGAATCACCCATCTTTTCATAGACTGCCCAAAGCGGAAGCTGTCCTCTGGCTTAGCTAATTTTCCATCCGTCCCATTGGGGCTGTTTGGCGTCGAAAGCCCTGATGGGGAGGCCACCCCTATTTCCTTGCGAGTTATGACCCGAGCCCAAACGAAGCATGCTGGCATCTCTCTACCAGGACCTAGGAATCTTGACACAACCTCAATAGGAAAGAAAAGCCGCAGGCGAAAAAGAAGAAATCAGAAGCTAAGGTCGCATTGAAGACCGAGAGTGCTATGTCTTTACCTACTGGGAAGAAAGTCTCAGACGCGGAGGCAGAGACTTCAGGCCCTAAGATAGCTGAAAAGGGAAGCGCTAAGATAGGGGAATACCCTCATCCAAAGAGACAATTAGAGGCCATAGAAAAGGTAAGGGAGGCTCAACAGCATCTCAAAGATGCTGAACCCATCATAGAGGACGAGATCGATGATCTCTCCAGCATGAGCATGCCAATGTCACCGCCTCAACCTAAGTCGGCCGAAGCCACTGTGCCACAAGCAGTGCCGCTGAGACCAAGTCTAGACGCAACAGAGCCGCAGATCAGCCACGCAGCCATTGGCTCGGATAGTCTAGGCTAAAAGAAGGACGAGTATCTGACGACCTCTTGACCACGCTAGTGACCACGCCTGTAACACTTAGGTTGGGGGATCTGCTTAAGCAGCACCCTGCCCTATGGCATGACCTTAAGTAGTGGGTTGAGGGATCGCAAGAGTAGGCCACGGCAGACCCTCGAGACTAGGATGCAGAAACACAACTGCCAAGCCTGACGCTGCACTCCGTGCCTAGATCTTTGCAAGTCAACGCCTTTTGGGAAGGCTCTGAGATGCACGCAAACTTGCCGGTCCTAGCCCTGGGTGACACAACAAGGAAGGGAATCGTAGACACGGGAGCCCGGGTTAGTGTGCTTAGCCACACAGTGCTGCAGACTTGGGGAAACCCGCCTGTCGAAGCTACTCGGTTTAATGTCACGCTAGCAAACGGTATGAGAGTGAAGCCATTCGGGGTCCTGAAGAATTGGCCAGTGAAGATCGCAGGTGTCCAGTTCTCTGTCGACTTTATAGTCATGAAGGGAGTGGATTACGATGTCCTATTAGGCTGACCCTGGATGCACAACGCTAGGGTCATCGAAGATTGGGGTAACGGCTTGATCTTCCTTGGCAATAGAACTGACGCTGTAAGAATAGAGATGGACACTTGGAAGGCCTTATCAGTCGACCTAGACGCCATCTCTGCTATGGTCAAAGGGAACATTCAGGTCAGGAAGTCCTATGGGTCCTTGACCAAGTATATTTCATGCCCAAAGGATGAGCGGGATTGGATGCACGTTCTCACTACAATTGACCTGCCATTCTCAGACCATGAGGCATATGAGCAGGCCATCAAAACGATCGGCAAGACAAACGAAGCACTCTTTACACCAGTTTGTATGATGGCAGCAAGCCTCCGTGGAAGGTCTACGCCTGTTACCTTCCAAGTTCCATCCAACAAAAGGGAACTCCAGGGGGTACTGGAATACCTAACGGACCAGCTAGCTGGCAACCCAGTCGCCAACTTCAAACCACTCTAGGACCTCTTAGAGGATTCCAAGTGGCAATGGACCAGGGCGCACGAGCTGAACCTCATGCATAACTGGGCCCTGGTTCCTGACCAACAACATGGGGAATACCAAGCCCTAAGAGACGATGAGCAGTTAAATGACAAAGATTCCTGCGATGAATATAAGGACTGCCAATCCTTTAGTGATGAGAGCGAGGGTGAAGTGGACACCATAGAGTACGACATTGAAGGATGAGAAATTGAGCAAATATGAGAAGACGCCAAGCCGCAGAAAAGGCAGGCCCTTAGACTGGAGCAAGGAGTTATGCGCATGAGGTGTGATCTGCGTGGTTAGAATGTACAGGAGCCATAGACCTTGACCAAGCAGGCCTAACCCAATCAGGAAGGACATCAGTACTTAGAACCGACTCACCATCCGAATTGCGGCCACCAGGGGAGACCACCTCTTCTAGCGAAGATGGAGGGTTCGACTCCGAATCGGAAGTTACTTCAGATAGCGACCCAGAGATCCCTAGGCCGCCCATGACAAGATTCACCAAGGGGGACTTAACCGTCCACCTGAGGCGCAGACGGTCAAGGTAGGGTGGGGCAAAGCACCCAAGGGATGCACGATCAGAAGAACGACGAAATCCGCAGGACCTCCCTAAATGCTTCACTAAATTCAAAAAAGGGGATAGGGTAGTGCTAGGTGCCAAGCATCAAGGGCAGAGAGTGAACCAATTAAAGGACCAGCCAAGGTCAAGGAGGTAAACCTAGCCCTGGAAGGGGAGATACCCCGACCAGTGTTCATCGTCGATGACTTGACTGGTGAAGAAGAGTTGAGTCTTGTCGCTCTCTTGCGGGAGTACATAGACGTATTTGCCTGGTCCTTAGAAGAGCTACGGGGGGTAGATTCGAGTGTTGTGACTCACAACATACCCATGACGTCGGATGCAATGCCGGTCAAGCAGCGACTGTACCCCATGAATCCAAAACACGCTCATGCTGTCAAAGAGGAAATTGACAAGCTGATGAGAGCTGGATTCATCTACGAAATTGAGCACACAGAATGGATGTCACCCATAGTCATTGTGATGAAGAAGAACGGCAAAATTCGAGTGTGCATCAATTACAAGAAGGTGAACGCTGATACAAAGAGAGACAACTATCCCTTGCCGTATACCAAGCACATGCTTGAGAGGGTGGCAGGCAAGGAAGCCTACAGTTTCCTGGATGGCTTCTCAGGGTAGAACCAGGTGCAAGCGCATCCTGCAGACAGGCACAAGACCGCCTTTGCCACTGAGTGGGGTGTCTTTGCGTACATAGTCATGCCCTTCGGGTTGACCAATGCCCCTGCCACTTTCCAATGCCTCATGTGCACCATCTTTAAAGACATGCTTCACAAGGAGTTAGAGGTCTTTGTCGACGATCTATGTATCCATTCGACTTGGATCGAACACTTAAACAAACTCTGAGCAGTCTTTGAACGTTGCCGCTTATATCATCTCTCCTTGAACCCCTTAAAGTGCCAGTTCTGGGTGAAAGACGGATGCATCTTAGGGCACGTAGTGTCAAAGAACGGCATTGCCACTGACTTTTCTAAAGTCAGAGTCATTGTTGACTTATCACCACCCGAGTGCTTCTTAGGACACACTGGATATTATCGACGCTTTGTACTAAATTACGCACTAATTGCTAGACCATTGTACAAGCTGTTGATAGTGTTCGAGTGGACTGAGGAATGCCAGCGCGCATATGAGGAGTTGAAAAAGGCTCTCACTACTGCACCAATGTTACGAGCCCCAGACTGGAACATAACATTTCATGTACACATAGACGCCTCTAAGTTCGCTATTGGAGCCGTGCTATGCCAGCCTGATGAACATAATTTAGACTACCCGATGAGTTTTTCCAGCAGGCAGCTCACAGAGACCGAGATGAACTATTCCACGACGGAAAGGGAAGGGTTGGCCATGGTATTTGCAGTAAAGAAATTTAGGCATTATCTGTTGGCCACTCCCTTTGTCTTCTTTGTTGACCATCAGGCCTTTCTGTATCTTGTGAACGAGCCTCGCGCTACGGGATGCATAACTAGATGGTTACTCCTGCTACTGGAGTTCGACTTCTCTGTGGTTGTACGCAAAGGAAAGCAGCATTACATGGCTGACCACATGTCCTGCATACCCACAGGAGAAGCTGTTGGATAAGGCATACCTGACAATTTACCGGATGCTCATCTCTTTAACCTGTCTAGCGAGAAAGAATTATTTAAAGCTGATCTGATGCCGTATTGGGCCGAAGAAATAGTGCGAGTACTAGAGAACGAACTACCTGAGCGACCCATTGAGAAGGCCAGGCTGAGAAGACTTATCCTGAAAATTCAGCCATACCAATTGATAGTCGGCCAACTCTACAGGTTGGGATAAGACGGTTTATTGCGCAGATGCATATGTGAGCACGAGATGTACGATGCATTGAACGAAGCACATGGCGGAATCGCTGGAGGACACTTTAGCGGGGACACAACAGCCCGAAAGGTGCTACAATCTCAACTATGGTGGCCCACCCTCTTCCGTGATGCAGCTAAATTCGTAAAGCACTACAATGAGTGCCAAAGGACCAAAGTGCGTGTGTGGAAGGACAAGATGGAGTTGACCCCTGTCATAGCCTGACAACCCTTTGAAAAATGGGGCATCGATTTTATTGGACCTATCAGTCCTGCGGCACAATATTCCCAAGCTCGCTACATCATAGTGGCAACCGACTATCTAACAAAATGGGCAGAGGCACGACCCACGAGGAAGAATGATGCTACGACCACTGCAAAGTTCTTGTGGGAGCAGGTCATTTCATGGTTTGGCTGTCCAATCAAACTTGTAAGCGACCAAGGCACACACTTCGTTAATGAAGTGATTGCCCACCTGCTCTCTACCTTCCTAATATTTCATCGGAAGTCCTCTCCCTATTACCCTCAGGCTAATGGCCAAGCCGAATCCACAAATAAAATCTTAGTCAACGTGCTTACAAAAGTCGTGTCTACTTCAAGAAGTGATTGGGACAACAAGCTAATGGCGGCCTTGTGGGCCTATCGCACAACTTATAAAACGGTTGTAGGACAGACGCCTTTTAGGCTGACGTACGGAACTGAAGCCACTTTGCCCTTAGAATTCTTCATCCCTAGCTTGAGGCTAGCAGTCCAGGAGCGTTGGGAGGGAAGAGAGGCTTGGACCAACCTCTTGGTGGAGCTAGAGCACTTAACGGAGACCCGACTCCTCGCCACTCACTCTCTGATTTGTGAAAAGGCTCGACGAAAGATGTGGTTTGACAAGCATGTCAAACAGTGAGACTTCGTACAAGGGGACCTTGTTCTGTTATACTCGGTAAAAGGACATAAACAAAAGATGAAGTTTTGGGGGCTAGGGCCTTTCACAGTACGAATGATTGGTAGAACAGGGAATGTTGAGTTGGAGACACTTGACGGTGAAGGAATAGGCTTTTTTAACGGCATCCGCATAAAGAAGTACTATCCTCCTTCCCATCCATTACATGAGCCACCCATGCTAGAACCCCCACTGAACGTCTGCATGGCTACTATAACCGACCTTACCGATCAGGAAGAAGAAGCAGTGGCACCGACGTATCTACGAATCACAGTCGCAGCAGGAGCGATGTATTCTTTTGATGCCTTGATTGATGAAGGGGCCGACTACAACATCTTGACTCATGACCATTGGACACGCATTGGTCAACGGACACTACAGCCCACTAATGCCAACCTCACCCCGTTTGGGGGTGCTGCTTATTACTCTTGGGGAAGTGCAAGATACTTGTTTCCATCGAGTCTGAAAGTTTACTAGCTTTCTTCCATGTGTTGCCTGACACTAAAGGAGCCGGTAACGTGTCACTATTGGGTCGCACTTTCAAGAAGCAAACAAATTGTAATGTGGATTACAACCTAAACCGCATTCATCTTGTTATCGGCAATGTCCGTATTGTGATGACTTTCAACAAGGGCTGTCATGATTCCTCCACCATTTCGAAGCCACCAGTAGAAACCCCTAGGACCACACTCCAGCCCAAGTCTAAACAGGAGAAAACTACAGCCTCGTGCTAGGCTCTCGACCCTAGGCCCAAACCCACCAAGAGTGCTCACAAGGCCAAGGAGTCTAATCTTATGTGGCTGCCAAAACGGCAAAAACCACATCCGGGTACACCACCCAAACGTGATCCTAACCGCCAAAATCATCAGCTGTCACGGCCTAAGAGGCAGTCTAGACGCTATCGATGTAGATACACAACCACACCGCGATGGATTCCCAAAGGTCTCTTGCGAGCACAAGGATACTACGAGGGAAACCCCTGGATTTGGGTGCCTAAAAATGGCTAGCTAAACAGCTCATCTACAAGCAATCTCACCCCAATGAGGGAGGCTTGCACATGTGGTGCCCAGAACATAGTCAGCATGCCATTGCCAGCTGTGGCTAGTAAGTCTCAGCTCATCTATCGACCAAAGCAAATGCCATAGGCCTTAAACCTACCTAATCCAGAGAACTTAAAAACCCCTATGACTACTCACTCAGAACCCAGCATAACCCCCATGCCCCCAGAGCTTCCTACAGCACCTCAAAGTGCTTCGGAGTGCAAAGCCCAACCTGTGACACCGATGATGGAGTCATCACTATCCAGTCCAGTTGCACCATCCCCACCAGCGGTCTTAAACCTTCATATGTGATACGACCTTTCCTCTCCTTGGCTAAGGACCTTGTCGCGACTTCTGGGGATGACTTAATAACCTGCATCAAGATGTTGGACGAAACTTTCACTACATTTGCTAGAAATTATGAGAGGCTAGACCTAGGCCTTCTTGACAAAACCCTTGCTTCGGATGTTCGTGCATTACTATGCACTTGGGAAGAATACGAACTTGTGACTACTAAATTCCCCAAAATTGCTGCCGAACTGATAGCAAACGATGAAATCTCAAAGGAGCAAGCTGCCCTCAGACGCCTAGTCACTTCATATCGTAAGCCTCCTCGTTCTGTTCTTGAACATGAGATGCAAGAGCTCACGCAGATGGCAAGCTCGCCTTCCACGTTCTTGTAGCAGTGGTTTTCTCTGAGAATCCAAAAGGAGAAAAAAGGTTGCCGAATAATGACCAATGTTGAGCAACGCAGGGCGGTTAAAACCATCAAATATGACCCCACTTATGTGGCACCTATCTTGTTTAGGGTTTTGGCCATCACCTGCAATCAGCATTTGGATGACCATGTGCTCGCCCACCCCTATATTGACCAATTCCTCACGGAAGAGGAATTACATGTTGCCAGCTGCCTTAATACTGGAGATCTCTTTCACGATGTCTTGACCTACATCTCCCAAGTCTCTATCCAACCATCTGCTCTTGATTGTCATGCTCAACTGGAATACAATCCAAAATTCTACACGTGGCTTCTTCACACGTAAAGTCCTACCCCAACATGACCAAATCCCTTCACCTTTTAACCGCCAATCCTAGGAAGGATTCTTCTCTCAGCCGCCGGAAGAGGAGGGGGTATGTGGGTATGTGGTGAAGGTGAAAAGAATCAGATAGGAAATGAGTAAAAAAGGGGGTACAGTAAAGTAAAGGTAGTGAAAAGCATAAGCATTAGTATGAGAAAAATGGATTCCTAAAAAATTCAGTCAAGGGTTTTTATTCTCACATAAACAGCAAAGTGCCATGTGGAAAATGCTAACGAAAGTTACGAATTATGGCAGGAGCAGAAAATGTCGTAGCAAGACCGCGCCCATCGACTCCCGTTCACTGACGAGGAAAGGGAGCAGTATCGCATCCAATTGGAGAACTGTACCTTTGGCCACCTCAAGTTCCGAACCATCCACAACATCGAAGTCGTGGTGGCGAAGGAGGAGGCAGCCAGGAGGGTAGTGGAATAGTGCAACCTTATAAAGGACATTGAAAAATTCTCGTAGGAGTCAGATAACTTAAAATGCGTAGAATTCCTCAGAACATACAATCCGGACTAGGAAGGTGGCATTGTAACAGTGGGCCGAGGAGAGGGTGCAAAGCAGGTGCAAGTCCGGTTGGATCCAACCTTGGTGGAAAAGGATCTGGGATTGGTACCAAGGACAGAAAGGAGACAAAAAAGGGATGTTTATGCCTTGCTGAAAATGAAGAAGGAAGAGGTGCTCACGAACGACGGCATAAGCATCCAGGACATCCCTGACACAGACGCCAGGTTGCAGGCCAAGTTGGTGCACGTGCTCTTCTCCAGCCAACGTTACAATTCCTTAATGCATCGAATTAGCGTGCCAATGCTCGAGAATGTAGCAGCCCACACCCTAGACGAGGTGGATTGGAATGGCTACGTGCGGAAGACGATTGATCAAGCGGCCAAGGCACTCGCCCTGGGAAGTGCACCAACAGGAGGAGAATCTCCGGCTTCTAATGTGACGGAAAGGAAGAAAGCCTCCTCCAAGGCCTCTTTCATTGGATACGGAGGAGTCTTGACTGCACTCATTCAGGAGGCAGTAAAGGCAGCACAGGAGCCAGAGGAGGGAGAAGGAGAAACGCCGGAGAGGTCCCCCCCTCGTCAGGACAAAGACAGGTCCATCGACAGAATGGAAACCAAAGAAGAAGGGGAGGGACAAACTAGTAAGAAGACAATCAGGACAATGAAGAAGAAGGCGGCGCAAGGGAAGAAGAAGAGTGATGAAGGTAGGAAGAAGAAAAGGGAAGACTTGGAAAGGGCAAAGAAGGAATCCCTAAAAGAAGCAAAGGAGAGAGAGAGAACAAAGAGACAGGAGGAGCAGAGGGAAAAAGAGGAGTTACAGAAGGCCAAGGATGCGTCAAAACAAGAAGCTGAAGCGGAGAAAAGGAGGGAAAAAGAACATAAAGGGAAAAAGAAGGAGGAGCAGAAGAAAAGGGAGGAGGAAAGGAAGAGAAAAGCGGAGGAGGAAGAGGAGGAGCTACGAAGAATGGAGGAAGAGGACCTGGCGGAGGCCACCCGCCGACGGTCCATCGAACAACAGTGCCGAGCAGACGAACTAAGGAACCTGAGCCCATGCAGAGAAGAGGGGCCAGGATCCAGCACGTAGGTGCCAGAGTTTGTGCCACCTCTAGTCTCCAAAGGCAAAGGCAAGGCCCCGCTCCATCCGATCCCTACCCTCTTGGTACCTCCCGTGGAACTCACCACCGTCACCCCCAGAATCCCCACTAGTGCAGATGTGTCAAACTTAGTGGCATGGATGCATCATTTTATCAACAAGGAAATGGGCCAGGGGCAGAGCACGGAGATTACGGCCACAGGACAGAAGAGGCTAGCCACGGATGCAGAGTCCAGGAAAGAGCCCAAAAAGCAAAAAGTCGAAGCCTCTACCTTGCCCATTCACGCAACGATGATGCCACCAGCTAATTACGACGAATACGTCACCGAGCTGCTCTCCTAATTGGAGAGAGTGAAGGAGGAGCACAAAATAGCCGTGGCTGAGTTGGCAGCTGAGAAGGAAACCGTGGCCGCCTTCCAGCTGGACAAGACAAGAATGATAGCCTTGCAACAGCACGAGATTGCAGATCTGAAACAAGAACTGAAGGCTAGGGATGAGAGGGAGGAACATTGGAGGCAGCTACTAGAAAACGAGACTCAAGAGTTAGTAAACATGCAAAGAGAGTACAAGCTCCTAATAGTGCAGTACCAGGAGCTTGCTGCGAAATCTGCTGACATTGATGCACTCGTGGTGGAGCTGAATGCCAGGGATGAAGAAAGAAAACGAGACATGGAGGAGCAACAGGAGGAACTCAAGTGCCTAATAGATCAGCTTGCTGGAAAATCTGCTGACATTGATGCACTCGTGGTGGAGCTGAATGCCAGGGATGAAGAAAGAAAACGGGACATGGAGGAGCAGTAGGAGGAACTCAAGCGCCTAACAGATCAGCTGACCTCTGAAAGAGAAGAACAAGAGAGGCTAGTAAGGGAACTAGAGGATTATGAGCAGAAAATCATGATGCTGACCTTAAGGCAGGGAGAAGGCTTGGAAGTAATGAACAAAAGGGCCGAGGAGTGGGCCGCATACAACGAGAAGAGGGTGAAGACACTGGCGCGCCGCCTTGCTCTAACAGGAAAAGAGAAAATCATCATGGAGAGCAAGGCGGAGGCAGCCCAAGTGGCCTTCAGCACTCAACAGAAGGCCTTCCTCGACACCATCTTGGACGCCACCCACGCAGCACAAGGAGAGCCATTGGAAGCGGTGCAAAGGAAGCTCGGCATGGCAAGAAGAGCCCTACATGCTGGACTACAGATGCCACCATTATCGGCGGAGGTTAGGCTGAGTTTGGAGGAACAACAGAAATACCTAATGCAGGCCGGCCTAACCCCCCAGGAGATTGATGCCCTCGGGTTCGAGGAAGAAGTAGTACACACAGAACGACAGGGGGAAGAAGCAGAGCTGGAAATCGATGTGAATCGATTCAGGGAAGACGTAGTCCCACAACCCCCCTCGCCACAGGCCCAAGACCTGCCACAAGAAGATGGTCCTGCCATCTCTAAAGAAAGACGAAAAAAGATGGTGGAGGAGGCCAGACAAAAATTGAGAGCCAAACCAGCCGTGCTACCGTCCGCGCCTCTCCCTCCGTGCCCAAATGATCTTCCTGCAGGATTGCACGCAGAACTGGTGGTGTGGGAGGTATAGGAACTAGGAAAGGAGCCATTCTCCTTCAGTTTCCTCCTACCCAACAGTTTGCGGAGGGTCCTGCCTCTCAAAGTGATGGACGAGGTATCGCGGTTGGTGGCTGATTGGGGAAAAAATGGCTGGAGGAGTGGGAAAAGACCCCAACCTCTTGGGGCACTGAAGCGGCCGACTTCTGGCAAGATAAAATTTTTGAAATCTCCCACACTGTACAAAGCTATAGGAGCCAACCCCTGTGGAGGAGGCGAGTATGCGACATAAGCATGCTCGCCTGGATGGCTTTTTGTAATACCTTGTCGTTCGAGCAAAACGACCCTACTTACATGGCGTACCCTCGAAGGGTAGGCGTAGATTTTGATGCCACCCTCCACGGGCGGTATGACTTTCCCGTTATTTATAACTCCACTGTAGCATCCTTTGACAATGCCCTTCTTTTTACCGCAGAAAGCCTAGACGAGTCTATGATGCACTTCCTTGCGGACTTTTCCTCATGTCCTGACCCCGCTTTTATAACCACTTGTAATTATCTTAGGTTACTTAGGCTACTTCTTAAGCAGGACCTGACTCCATAAGAGCGTGGCCTGCCTCCCCTATTCTTTGACCCTAACGCTATAGATAATTGTGCCATGGCTCATCTCATGATGAGAGCTAGTCTCCTTCCCTCTTTTTGCCTAGCCCTCCTAGAGGACAGGAACGATAGCCAGTTCACTAGATGCAACCACCCCTTTCTCTCCACTACCTCCCTTCATGTCCGCATGAACCTAAAAGATTACATGCAGAGTCGCCAATTTTTGAGCAAGTCTCCCCGCCCCCCTTCTCCTCCTCATTTTGACCAAGACACTTAGGCCTATGTATCATTTCAAAAAAAAAAAAGAAAAAGAAAAAGAAAAAGAAAAAGAAGAAGCACCACAGTCACTGCACCTAGGGTTCTCCCTAGCCCCCTCCCCCATTGCACGCTTAGGGCACATCAAGGGCAAGACTTTCAGACCTGTCACCCTAAGGCTCACACCACACCTCCAACAAAGCACAAGCTGGGTCCTCAAGTGTGGGACGTTACCAAGGGCTTGCCCAAGGTTAGACCCATCTTCCAGTTCCATTGCCACGAGCACTACACACTACACGGCAAACACACACACCCCTTAGGGAGGGCACAACTTTTCTTGCAGGTTATGTTCGACTCTCAAGAAATGGCTACCTGTGGAAGACGATCACCCACGGAACCCTTTAATGACCCAAACGTACCGGCATCCAGCTATCCGCTTGCTGATGGGCACCATGATCGAACCAAATCAAGGTAGAACTGCCATTGGCATAGATCTTGGAACCACATCGTCCAATGATCCATGCCCAATGCCTCAATATCCACGGATCGCTTAGTGATTCCACAGGCCTGAAGACCTTCAACTCAAAACTGAATACCTTCAACTCAAAGATAAGGATCTTCAATCGAAGCCACGGGTTTTCAAGCCAAACAATGTTCGAGGGGTTTCTCTAGAATAAATCCCTCCAATACCATCATCCTTAGGGATTGCTTATTGCTTCAAGCATTTCTCATACTCAAAAGATGACCTGAAGTCCTTCAACTCAAAGACAAGGATCTTCAATCAAAGCCACGGGTTTTCAAGACAAACAGTGTTCGAGGGGTTTCTCCAGAATAAATCCCTCCAATACCATCATCCTAAGGGATTGCTTATTGCTTCAAGGGTTTCTCATACTCAAAAGACGACCGACTACATAATCAGCACCACAACCGTGTGATAGATGCCGAGTATCTTCATGAAGCCTAAAGCACGCCAGAATCTCTTCTGGTCATCATCCCCAACCACCCACCTACCTGTTCCGCATAACAGCCGACCTAACTAGCCACTATCCCACCGCAATACCATGGGACTGGCACTTGGCTAGGAGGGGGGTAATGCTACCATGTTTCCGACCGTGTTTCCGCAGCACAAAGGAGCAGAAAATGGAAAAAATGGAAAATAGCAAAAAAAAAGGCACAGGATAAAAGCAAAAACAGATAAAAGTAGAAAAAGGCACCTTGACTGGCAACCAATCCCTGAAAAATTCAAATGTTTGGGCACGACCCTCAAGAAGCTTTGGTGTCGGGCCAAGGCAACGAAAGAGGAAAAAGGCGCACCATTAAAATGCGGAAGCGCCCCCAAATCTATGTAAAAGAGTGCCAGGCTCGCTCCTGTGCAAAGTGTATGCATTAGTTGGGAATATGATAAATTAGAATGGTGGAAAATGGAAAAAGGGTCTAGGCTACGACCGGCCATGTAAAAGAGGGAAAAGGGGATGACCGCCCAAAAAGGATTTAGGGCTTTGTATATAAAGTTGGAAAGTGAATGAGAAGCTCATTCTTTGGTGTGTGGCAAAAAGAGTCTTATTCTTCCTCTCTTCTTCTCTCCTTGCTTGTGTGTGCTCTTGAGAGAGGGAGTGTGAGAGTGTGAGGGAGTGAGTGTGTGTGAGAGTGAGGGATCAAGAGGGTGAACCTCTTCACCATCTCCTCTTCTCTTCTCTTCTCTTCTCTTGCACGCGTGGCTATGGAGGATGGAGCTTGGAGATGGAGAAGGCTTGAGGATGCTTGAGCTAGCATAAAAAATAGTGGAGCTACCAGAGTGCAAGAGAGAGAAGGGTACTCGATCGGGCATCAAGGTAAGCTCACTATACTTGTAGGATCGGCGGTGCGTCGGCTAGGTGAGAGATAGCCATTAGAGCTTGCTTGGAACGCTTGAAACAATAAGTGGTCCGTGGGTCTTGGTTGAGTGAAAGCTCCCACAGGCATACATTGGAGAAAATTGTGCATCTAGAGATTGCCATACTATTGTTAGATCCTAAGAAATATCCAATAGTTGGATCAAAATCATGAAGATATATTCTAGAGGTGAGCTTATATTCTAGGAGGAGAGTTTGAGAAAGAAGGGAAGGCAACATTGTCCTGTTGCATTTCGTTGCCTTATGAGTCTAAAGGATGGAGACATCCTTTAACTATGAGAGGAGATTAATGAAGGTCATATCCTTTTTCTTAGAAATAAATGGGATAAGGAAGATATGATTGACATGAAACAAGGGCTAAGCAAATCAAGTAAGATAGGGTCCTAAAGGAGGAATTAGTCACTCTTTTCAATGTCTTAGTTCTAAAAAGTAGCATTATGATGAAGATTTGGGAAGAGCTTGTTGATGACTATGATATCAATGATGAAGTCTACACAAAGATTTTAGGGATTTGCAATGATTGGGTATCAAAGAAGCTCACACACATGGAGTTGATGCAAGGTCCCTACCAAATGGAGTAAAAGATATTGTGCACTTTCTAATTGGAAAAAAGAAAAATCCTCTTCAATCCTCCACTAGTTTACCTTGGCATGTATATGTTGTTGAATGCAATCTAGAAACCTTTGATCTTATACATAATGTTTATAGAGATCCAATTACCATTGGGGTTGTTGTTCTAGATGCAACACATTGAGTTGAGGGAATGAAACGGGACTCTATAAAGTCTGGAAAGGTTGTATCCACTCTACTACAAATGACATGTGAAGCTAAATAATTCATGTTGTTATCATTTCTTGATCGAAAGAAAATGACAGCTTTGAAAAATGCTATTGAAAGCATTTCTTGCAAGTATCACATGCTAGTTGGTAGTGTTGACTTCCTACCAATGGATAGAACCTTTGCTTTTGGATCTATAGATTCCTTTGTGGTTTTGAAATTGGTTACCATGGAAAAAAGCTTTATCAATTTTGAGAGATATATAAACAATGTCAACAAGCCTTCCATTTTGAACTTTGAAGTCTTGGACAAGGAGTGCAATGATGAAGACCTTGAAGAAGACTGGAGGATCGCAAATGTCATTTTGAGAAAAAAAATGAAAGTTATGGGGACTGTAATTAAAGCATTCAATGATGCTCATGAGATTGCATTTGATGTATATGTAAGTGGACTTGCATCTAAGGTGGCATTGGTAAATCACATGAAGACTATTGTAGTGATTTGCAACACTTAAGAGCAAAGAGAGATTGAAGCACAATTGTGGAGAGTCCATGAGAGTGTCAAACAAAATTCAATTTTCCAAGAGGTTCATCCTACTAAAGTTCAAGGTCTTGAAGTATCACATGAGGACATAGAAGAATCAAGCCAAGATATAGCAAGTCTAATTGTGAAAGAGAAATTAAAGGCTACTTCAAGTGTTTAAACTTCATTCCTTCTCCTTTCACATAAAAAAAGACACATTGATGTAATTTTGGTTTTTTTCTTGAGAAGTTGCCTCCATTAGCATTTGCAAATTTTTTTTCTTTGGTGATATTGCTTAAAGAAACTATGTCTTTAGTTTTTTAATTTTTTGCAAAAGGTACTAAGCACGTTTGGTTCAAAAAATCTATTTAAGTAAATCTTTTGCTAAAATAGTATTAAAGAGATCATTAAAATTTATTATCCTTTGTAAGGATAATTGTTTAAAGGAGATATTGTAATCTAGTGTGTAAGAATACTTATCATAATGAAAAGTAACTATGCAAAATTTACTTCAGTTTATTTTAGATCTTATTTCAATTAAACTCTCATATGCATTGTGTAATGATCTTGTCATGTTAGTTTTGGTTATATTTGTCCACATGTTCAAATCTCTTATCTCTTATAATCTCTTTTACTACATCACTAGTGTATGTCTATGCATGTACCTTAGGATAAGAGAGCCAACAATATATTGCACGCCCCAAAAAGGTTTCACTTTTCAAAGGAGTTTTATCTCACTAGTAAATATTACAATAAAGATTTCATGTCCAATGTATCTTTTGAAATGTGTATATGAAATATTAGGATAAAATGCTTGTTACAATTCATATAAATATCTATGGGATATAACTAGTTCAAAAATAGAATGGTTAGTCCTTAAGAAGAAACTATGAAAACTTTATCCAAATAGAGTATAGCTTATCTCAATCAAATTGTCATGTGTCACTTATACGTGACAGTAGTTTTGGACACATGGTCAAATGTATCATGTTTAAATTTTCTTTTAATAATTAGGACTAATAAACACTTTATTTGTACATGTCATTTTGAATGTCTTTTTAGAATCTGAGTATGTTTAATATTATAATGATAAGATAATTTTGTAGCTAATTACAATAATCTATTATTAGCACCACAAGTATAGTTACAATAAGTGATAAAAAGTAGGTATGAAAAAATTACTTTATTAGAATAGATTTCTCAGAGAGTGAACTAGAGAGAGAGAAAGAGGAGAGAGAAGACTGTAGAAGAGAGAGAAATATTGTAGGAAGAGAGAGAAGAAGAGTGAAGAGGAGAGAGAAATACTAGATTTGGAGAGAGAAAGATATGAAAGAGAGGAAAGCCATGGAAACTGTGAGCAAGATGGGAGAGAATGACAATAATTGTACTAATGTGTCAAAAAGATATGAAAAATTATATGTTCTCTCTTTTTATACCAATGTAAGTGTGACATGGTATAATTCAATATTATTTACACTAAGTCCTTATTTTCAGCTTCTTACAATTCATCCCTTCCCAAAATTTTTTGTCCTAAAAAAAAACCTAGAAGACTAGAAAAGAATGGATAGAATAGAGTACTACTATCTTTCTTACACCTTTACAAATGGAAAAATGAATGAAGTATGACCAATCATATGGACTAAAATTGAAGAACAGGAGTAGGCCTCACCCATATACATGATCTGGAATACTTCAAAAGTATATGAAAACATAAAATCTTCAACACATAATCTCAAAATGAAGTAGACAGCTTGCTATGTAAACAGACCCTGTTGGACCAAATCTGCCATAACTTCTAGTAGAAGTGTCCAAATGAGACGTGCCATATATCAAAATGGAGCCCTTGAAGAGTAATTTAAGCCCATGTAAATACCTTAATTTTGAAAACTAAGCACGATAAAAACTGTTCTAAAATAGTGTGTTGTCCTAATCCTGTCTGTATCATCACTAGCTCCATAATCAATAGGCTTTAGCCACCAATGTATCTCTTAATAAAGGAAACTCATCCAATATAGAATCAAACCTCTAAGAAGGTTCCTCAGGTGGTAAACCTCTCCATTTGGTCAAATGTTCCACGATAGAACGAGATTGAAGCTTCTTCTCACGTTGACCTATAACAGCCTCTGGGATGTACTGAATAAGATCTTCTTCATCAATAGGTGGTAGCTCATCAACTATATCCACTGGATCACCATAAAAAGACTTGAGCTGACTAACATGGAAGACATTGTGAATCTTTGTGGAAGAGGGAAGCTCTAATCTGTATGCCAAGTCTCCAATACGCTTAAGGATGCGGTAAGGGCCATAAAACTTATGAGCAAGCTTATTACTAGATCCATCTTTTAATGTAGAGTACCTGGACTTGGGCACCTTCAGTAAGACCAACTCTCCTTCTTGGAACTCTAAAGGCCGCCTCTTCTCATTAGCATACATCTGCATTTGGTCTTGAGCTTTCCTGAGATTCATCTTGCATTGCTGAAGAAGGGTTTGCATTCTTTCTAACTCTTCCTTCCCATGAGGATTAATCCTTTCATTAAAGATGACTGTGGGTAAGGACACCTTGTAACCATACAAAGCCTTGACGGGTGAAATGCCAATACTAGTGTAGGTAGAATTGTTATAAGAAAACTCAGCTGTGTAACCAAGAATCCCATGAAGTTTGGACATCATAGCAGAAATGGCAAAGATAAGTCTCCAACCATTTATTGACTCTTTCTATCTATCCATCAGTTTGTGGATGATAGGCCGTAGATGGAGCCAATTTAGTGCCCATAGATGTAAATACCGCCTGCCAAAAGTTACTCATAAACTTTGAGTCTCTATCATGAACAATCACCTGCGGTAATCCATGTAGTCTAAAAATCTACTCCATAAACTGACTAGCCACCTGAGAGGCAGTAAACTGAATCTTGATTGGAATAAAATGGGCTGCCTTGTGAGTCTATCTACCACCACATATATACTATTCCATCCTTTCTTGGTAGTAGTCAAGCCAGTAATGAAATCCATAGTAATATGAGTCCATTTACCTGTAGGAATAGGTAATGGCTGTAACAGACCTCTTGGCTTATGGGTGCTATCCTTATTCTATTGACAAGGCATACACTTCATGACAAAGTCCTTGACATCTTTCCACAGTCCTTGACAAAGTCCTTGACATCTTTCCACAGTCCTTTCCAATAGAAGCTTTTGTTGATTCTGTCATAGGTCTTGAAAACTCCTAAATGTCTAGCTAAAGGCAAAGAATGTAGTTCCTCAATAATTTTTAGTGTAAAAGAAGAGGTAGAAGGAATAACAATTTTGTCTTTCAACCAAATAAGGCCATTTTTGAATTGATAATGCGAGTTTTCTTCCATAAGACCTTGCTGTAAATTTTGAAAAATATGGCTAAATTCTTCATCCAAGAGTTAAGCCTCCTGTAATTCTTTAATCCAATCATTATGCAATTCAGTCATAGCTGAAACTTTGCAAGCCCACATATATATGAGTGATGTCAAAATCATAATTCTATAGTGTAGCTACCCACGGATGTCACTTAGGAGTAAGATTGGAATGAGTAAGGAAATACTTAAGAACCCTGTGATCACTGTGTACTCTGAATCGACTGCCATACAAGTATTCGTGCCACTTCTTAATTGCATGCAAGATAGCCAACATCTCTTGGTCATAAACATTCATGGCCATTTCTTTATCTGTAAGCTTACGACTCTCAAAGGCAATCACTCCATGCTCTTGTAACAAAATAGCCCCAATGCCATGACCACCAGCATCACACTGTATGGTAAATTCTTTGGAAAAGTCCGGGCATACTAAGATAGGAGCAAAGGTAAGGAGTCCCTTTAACTGGTAGCTACTATCTGCAAGAGCATCCCAAAAGAAAGCCTCCTTCTTCAACCTATCAGTCAAAGGAACTGCAATGGCCGCATAATGCTTAATGAATCGGTGATAGAATGAAGATAAACCAAGGAATCCTCTAAGAGAAGTAGTAGTAGTGGGTGTTGGCCAATCTTTTATACATTGCACCTTCTTGGGATCAGCCTGTATTCCTTTTTCATTGACAATATGTCCCAAGTATTCCACTTCAGTCTGCATGAAAGAACACTTCTTCTCCTTAGCAAAAATCCTGTGATGTCTCAACACATCTAAAACCCTCTTCATATGTGCCAAGTGATCTCGTAAAGTCTTACTATAGATCAGAATGTCATCAAAGAACACCAAGACAAACTGAAAGAGGAAAGGCTGTAAAATCTTAATTCATTAGGGTCTAGAAGGTAGCTGGAGCATTTGTAAGCCCAAATGGTATCAGTAAGTGATAAACTGAAGTGGAGGGGGTCCGAGAGATGGAGCAAATCAGAGGTCAAGAGCTACATGTTATCTTCTCCTCCATTATTCTTCTTCCATTCTCAGAGTCTACTACAATAAGTGGTATCCTCCAAAGATAGATACCCCCAACTTAAGGACACTTTACACATGCTTCTATTTTAAATACATACATCCATAGAGTATGGCTTAGGATATGTCATATTTATCAACACTCCCCCTCAAGCTTAGAATGAGCTTGCACATATAAGACTCCAAGTGCACTCCTGAAGTACTCAAACTTATCTTTACCTAATGCTTTGGTAAAGATATCAACAACTTGGTCATTTGTTTTCACATAGGCCAAGTCAATCTCTCCATCAATGACTTTTTCTCTAATGAAATGATAGTGCACTTTTATGTGTTTTGTCCTTGCATGGTAGATTGGGTTCTTTGCCAACACAATGCTACTAACATTGTCACAATACATAATGACTCCACCATCAATATCTATCCCCATGTCATATAAGATCAATCTCAGCCATGTTTGCTCACATGCTACCAATGCAATGCCTCTATACTCTACTTCAGTGCTTGATAGAGCAACTATAGGTTGCTTCTTATTGCTCCAACTTACCATGGCTGATCCAAATGAGAATGCATAGCCACTAGTAGATCTTCTATCCATAGAGCCACCTGCCCAGTCTACATTTGAGTATCCAAACAATGTAGGCTTGATTCCTTTTTCATAAAACAAGCCAAATCCAGTTGTCTTCTTCACATACCTAAGAAGTCTTCTCACTACATCCAAATGTGATTTGCATGGTTTCTGCATAAATTGACTTATCAATCCAATAGCATAACTCAAGTCTGGTCTTGTAATGGTCAAGCAGATAAGACTACCAACCGTCTTTCTGAACATAATGACATCCTCAACATAAGATCCATCATCCATCAACTTAACATTTTGATCCAATGGTGTATTAACCGGTTTGCATCCTATCATGGCATATTTTTCCAACATCTCCAATGCATATTGCCTTTGTATCAGCCATATACCATGAGGTGTGTCAATAACCTCAATACCCAAGAAGTATCTCAACAAACCAAGGTCCTTTATATCAAACTCTTTATGTAACCCATGCTTGACTTCAGTAATATCCTTCTCAAGTGTACATGTAATAATGAGATCATCAACATAGATGACAACAACAACCATACCATCTTTTGTATGCCTCACATGTAACGTGTCCTTTTCGTATCATTCAGGACACGTCTTAGCAGTCCATCGGAAGGGATGTCTAGAAAGCTCCGCCCGGCACTCCCATGGAATGTTACGGGACTTGCGATCTAGGTCTTTCCGTGTCTGCCAGTTTGACAGCAGGCATCGCTTGTGGCCTAGAGCAATAGAAGAGGGAGACTGGGTATTAGTCTTTGATAGCAGCCTTGAAAATCAGCATACTGCACTTCGGAAGATGGTGAAAAGATGGTTTGGGCCGTACATAGTCAGACATGTCTTTGATAATGCAACATATGAGTTGACAGAATTAGATGGGACAGTGCTTAGAGTGCCTATTGCAGGAAAAAGAATCAAGATTTTCAAGAAAAGAGATGATGAAGATTATGCATTGGAAGAATTTGCAAGAGAAGAGCAACGAGAAGAAACTCCAATGGAAGAGACAGATGATATGACAGATAATCTTGTTGATATACCGGAAATGCTCAATGAAGAGATTGATCTGTTTGTGGATCTTGATGATAACGATCATGGGTAGTTGGCCCATCCGGAGGATGCGCAGGGTTAGAGGGGGTGGATCTCGTATTGCTGCACATCTGAGGTGTGGAATCCACCCAAAAGTTGTGTGTGTGGGAGTTGATATTTTGTACATACTTAGTTGTTATGTTTGCATCTTTATTCTGCGTGGTAATATAGTAAAGAGGGGTCTTTTACTATCTTTTCTTTCAGCTATGGTTGACCTTGGAGATGTTGATATGTCCTTTCCACCGTCATCTGGAAGAAACAGTAAGAAGGGACGAGTTGGTTATCACAGATCAAAACAGAAGATTCTTCAACACCTTCTTTCAGGATGCATCTCAGCTGCTGTTTCACGGATAGTGGTAGCTCCACTTGAATGCTGTAAGATTTTATCAATGGTGAACTCAAACAATACAAGAAAGGGTTTCACTTTGGCCATCTTAGATCTATGGAGCAAGGATGGCTTCAGGGCTCTGTATAGAGGAAATTTCCTGAATGTGCTTCAGATTGCTCCAACTAAGGATTGCGGACAAGGATATTGAAAAGTTGGTAAATAAATTGCACAGGAAGGGAGGGGCTATAGGTTCTTTAGGTCTGAACCGTCGAAGCCAGCTGCTTGAATTTTCAGAATACAGAGGCTTTCTAATGCTTTCAACTTTCAAAGATCTAAGGGATATTTTTCAAATTTGGGGAAGAGGCAAAAGGGGGCGTGAGAAAGAAAAAGCAAGAGGACTATTTTTGAAAGAGGGAGTTTGGAGGCAAAAAAGCGGCTGGAAGAGGGATCGAAATAGCTCTACGGGACAGCACAGATGAAGGCGGCGAAGAAGAGGGATCGAAGGGGGCAGCAGAAGTAAAAAGGAGCTTCAGAAAGAAAATCTCGGCTAGGTGTTAAGGAAGTCCATACAGAAGAGAACACAGATTCTAAGGCAGAGGATCAATTTTCGGAGCATTTGACTCTGTGGAGCTATGCAGTTGCATTCCCTGATTTGGCCTTAGTTCCTCTCATGGGATTACACTGGTTTTTGAAGAAAACAAGGGTGCGTTTCCATCGGCAAATAAAGCAATTGGAAGAGAAGCAGGCTGGCTCGAGCCCGCTATCAAAGTTTTCTGTCAGCCTAAGGCAGAAAGTAGCCCAGCGAGACGGACAAGTCTATACACTTCCAGTATAAAAGTTGAATCTTCATAAGGGAAATCAATTAAGGATACCTTCAATGAAGAGGATACTCAGGATGAAGTTGCAAATGCATTTCACTCCGATTGATTGCCTCCCAAGAGGCCTAAAAAAGGGAGTGTCAAGTACTCGACTCATCTGCCTGTCACAGGTTTTGATGACAGTCAATTTCACAGGAATGGCGCAATGTGAGTACAAGTCACATTGCATGAAGAAGAAGTACAATCGAGAAAAGGCATTGATGATTGCTGTGACAGAGGAGAATGGAAGGACTTTGGCGAGCTTAGAAAAGATGAAGGAGGAGTGTTGCCTAGTCGACCTGAAGCTGAATTGACGTTAGTCAAGCGACGAATTGAAAGGATGAAGATATGGGATTGGCATGTCTCCCTGAGCATCATGACATCGTTTTTGTAAACTGTCGAATAGTCTAATTAAAAGACAGTGATGTACTTTGATTGTTGTTCAGAATGATATGCCTTACTGCAACGAACAAAAGAGATGGATGTTAGTGAGGAATTTGTGATAGGAAGGGACTCTGATGAGGAAGATTTCTGTGATCTGCTTTGTGATTTGGAGTCAAGCCTTGACAAGGTCACGCTGGCTGATTTAGGGCTTCTTGATGGCAGCGATTGTAAAGTCCTATTTATGATGACTGTCAGAAGCTTATAAGGGGTTGCCAATTAGATGCCAGACTTACTTTTATTATGCCATCTGCTTTCTCTTCTGTATTGTCTGGAACAAGCTTTCAGAGATTCATTTTCTCAGACATAGGAGAGAGAACTTGTAGAGACTAGCATCATCTGAAGAGGTTTTCCAGGAATCTAAAGAGTAACAGTTATCCCTTGAAGAGTGTTGTCACATGAGGGGGGAAAGTAATGCAACTTCAAAGTGATGCGTATTTCCTGATGAAAATGAGGATCTCATTACAATAACTCAATGAACTTCATATTCAGAGATTGCAGCAAGCCTTTGGTTCTCTAATCGTCTTCAGTTATTGGCTACTAGCATTATCTTTTTCATCAACATCATAACTTTTCTGGAGCATAATACAACAGAGAAAAGAAGGTGGCTTGCTAAAGGAGTGTTCAAAAGAAGGACTGTTTCATAACACAGACAGGACTGTAATTCTTTATTAAAAGAAAATCACACAGAGATACTATTTTTGGCTACTCTGTTTTAACAACAATAGACATCAGTAAATAAGAACAGTTCACTCATGACTTGAGGGTACATTGAATAAAGTTTGAATATGCTTGATTGATCTTCTATCCTGAAATTAGTCAAGGTCCTCTGTGGTCGCGACTTTGCTTTCGAAAACCCTTCGACATCGTAAACAATGTAGCTACTTAACTTTTTATCAATTCTTATACACAGCCAGACATTGATAGAAAGAAGTCTTTATTTGTATTTACATGGACATAGCCCTTTCGAATACAACGTTTCATGTGATGATAAGCCAATCGTTACATTCAGTTTGGGGAGAACAACATTATATTGCATTTATTTACAGGAACTGAGTAATAGTAGGGTTTTGTGTCATGGATCTTTAGGAATCAATAATTCATTGGAAGTTCAGGATACCCTTTCCGTTGGAATCCATACTTCTCATGGCGGCCCAACACTTTAATCCTGTCGGTTGGGATTACACGGGTTACTTTCTCATATATATATGAGTTCATCTCAACCCTCCGACCTCGGATATGTAAAGTTGAATTTACGTGAGCTTCCACAAAAATGAACAGCTTCACGACTTTCAAGTCTTCCAACCACTTGATCCTCTTTAGGTTGGTCTGTAGATAAGCAAATCGGTGGGCGGCTATATAGTAGATTCCAGAAGACCTTGTCCATCTTCGTTCTATGTATAGAGGTGATGGATTATAAATCTGCTCCAGGATGTTCATCATCCCTTCTTTGTCTATAAAGCGGAGAATTCATTGCAGTCATAAACATGACCCGAAATACCAAAAACTTGTTCCACGCTTCGTAACTCTGCAAGACAGCATTGAAGGTAAGAAAATGTTTGGACAGCAACAATTTCTTTACTTCATTTTATTGAGATCTCATAAAAACAATTCCGTTGTTGGTCGGCTCTGATACCAACTGTAACGTGTCCTTTTCGTATCATTTAGGACACGTCTTAGCAGTCCATCGGAAGGGATGTCTAGAAAGCTCCACCCGGCACTCCCATGGAATGTTACGGGACTTTCCGGGTCTGCCACGTAGCGGAAGTATCCTAGCCGTTCCCACTTAGGATCGACTGGAATTAGGGTTTTCCTGACTGGTCATTAACTAACAGCAACTAGCGTCGGACCCAAGCGAACTACTTTACGCAGAAATGCCATGTCCGAAGCGGATTCACGCTGCACTTGGTTCAAGGAGAATGGGAAACGAGAGGGATGCAGAGCTCAACCTCTCTGCCATAAGGCATAGTCCCATTTCGTTCCCCTAAAACAGCGTAAATCGGTTAAGACATAACTCTAGGTCGTCGCTTTCGTTATTCGTTTTCTTTGACGATCATCCCGCTGTTCTTTGAGAAAAGTTCCCGGCTAACCGGGACCACCCAACTGTAGGACGGACCTATGGCCCATCCTCCGCACTTTCCTCGGTTTGTTTTAGTTTTGTAATTATTTAACATATTAGTTTGACATGTAACAACCAGCTTCTTTAATTAATCCGTTAAACACTGGTTCCTTCACGTAATCTTATCACGTGACATAGAAAAACAATATCAAACAAGTTCTTTATTAACATATCATCATTTTTATCTTTGAAATACAAAGAGTTTCGCCCGTAGGCTTGTCCATAATCTGCCCGAAGGCTATCCAGTAATCCACATTGATCACTATTCCAAGCTTCTGCCCATAGACTAGTATGCGGGCCTCGAGATCCAATCTTGAGTCACGTCAGCCTCTTGTGCAGGACCCGGAAGGCGAGGAATTTACGGCCAGAGCCCCCCTGGCACCCAAGTCTCCTCCTGCTCCAAGTAGAGCTCAATGGAGAGACCTCTCGTGGCGGGTTCCGGTCCACGTTCCCGGCGCGGTCAACAATCCCCTTGGTTAGGGTTAGGCAGGCAGTCGGGGGTAACTGAAACTGCCTCTCCCTTCAGGCCTTTAACCTGAAGTATAGGTATTCATTTAATTTGTAATTCATAATTCAAACAGTGCTCTAAAATCTCTAGCAAGAACAAACATTTCCATTAATCAACTGTGTTGTTTGGCAAACTGCTAAGGAGGTGTTCTTTCCTTTTGAGTGTATCAGCACTCATTCCCAAGGTATCTTGTAAATTGGCGAGATCCTTTATATTCCGGTGTAGGGCGTACCTTATTAACCCAACTTGGTTAACCCTAAAGTTCCTTAGATACTTTAGTTTCCGGTTTATAACTTTCCTTATTTAGAAGGATATCCAAAAATACGTCATTTTGTAAGATAACTTGCGTAGGGATCTGCCATACTTGTTGAAGGTATTTACCCTTTCTCCTTGTGAATCAATCACAAGACTAAATGACTTTGTACTTGCTGAGCAAGTCCTGCGATGGAATAATCCGTTTTAGATCCTTTAAGCTGACGTATGTCGGACCTAGGGTCTCTTTTTAAGAACCTCAGGGACATACCCTAGTTCTTTATCTTTACGAATTTATTGACCCTACAATAAGGAAAGTAGTCAAGTGCTTAAGGTATAAATGTTTCTTTGGTCTTTAAATCATTTCCAAGGCATATTTTTGCAGCACGGTATTTCTAAGTTTAGATTGGTTTGGTTATCTTTTGGAAGGTAATATTGATCACCTCATCACGGTTTTGTTATCCTTGTGACAATTGATTTTTCAGTCGGTACAATTCAATTTAATCTTCCTTTTTCCTTGCAGACGAACTCATGCCAAATAACAATCATTTCCCTTGCTAAGATGTGCAATTAGCAATGATGACTTTCTAGTAGTTTGAGCAACGAAAGAAACCTTTCATGAATTTAATCATTTACAATGATTTGTTGCAAAAAGGAATAGGACTAATGGTGCAAGATACAATTTCTATACCCTCAGGATTTAACTGAAATATACTACTATAGTAAATAGATAATCTTGCTTGTAATTCGTTATAATACATGATGCTATTCGAAGGAAACTATGTTCTATACATTATCATTCATTCAAATAAGCTAAACTCCTTCATTATAAATAACTCGGACAAATATATCCTATCCCTAACAATTTCTCTTTGCATGATTGACTTAAAACCAATTTAAAGCCAAGAAGAAAAACCTGGTTTTGGGGTGAGATATCCACATGGATACCGGGAGATGAACCTCCTGCGGCTACTCCTTGGACTTTCTTAGGCGGCATCGTAGTTCGAATGTGAAGGTAGCTTTTACTCTTTCTTCTGGATTTCCACCGTCTCTCTTTCGAGGCAAGGTGTCATTAAAATGGTTGATCACGAGAAGGAATGATAGGACCTTTAGATTCTTAGATTCTTCGGAGAGGAAAGATTTACAAAGCCTAAGAAAGCCTTATAGGGTATATACTTGGCAAAAAGTTTAGGAGTGAGTGTGGTTTTGCAACCACATGAACCTTTGGAGAACTTTGGGCTTGGGGTAAAAGGTATAGAAGGAAATTATTCTCTTTCCTTGCACTTCCTCTACCTTTTTCTTCTCCTTCCCTACTCCTCCTCCTTCACTCTTTTTTTTTCCTCCCTTTTTACCCTTCTACCTCCCTCTATTCCTTCTTTCTTACCTCTTTTATCTTCTTCTACCCTATTTCACTCTACTCTTCTTTCTCTTCTTTATCTTCTTCCATCCTATTCCTCTCTACTCTTCCTCCTTCACCCCTCTTCTTTTCTTTATCTTCTCCCACCTTATTCCTCTCTACCCTTCCTCCTTCACTTCACTCCTTCTCTTCTTTATCTTTTCCTCACGGTCTACTTCTTTCACACCACTATTTGCTTCTTCTCTACTCTCTACTTCCCTTCCTTATCTTTTCCTCATGGTCTACTTCTTTCACACCACTATTTTCTTCTTCTCTACTCTCTACTTCTCTTCCTTATCCTCTACTTCCCTTCCTTTTCCTCACGGTCTACTTCTTTCTCACCATTATTTTCTTCTTCTCTACTCTCTACTTCCCTTCCTTTTCCTCACGGGCCCCACGCAGTTGGTGATGTGTGGTTACAATCGTAGTGGTCCAAGGCAGTTCAGTGCATGGCAGGCAGTTAGAGGGGGAAGGTGGTTAAGATCATGGCCCAGGGCCCGTTCAGCAAGACGGGGGGAAAAAAATAGGCTGGGACGTCCCCTGGGTGGCAACGTGGTACGTCAGCCTACGGCTGTCCTTGCAACAGGGGGGGAAATAGCGCCGTTCGGAGGCCCAGGCAGTGTCAGGCAACTCTGGCCGAAGGCCCAGGGGAGAGTGTGCAACGCTATCGAGTGAGGAGGGGGGAAAGCTTCCAATCAGCGGCCTCAAGGCCCTGCAGCAGCTAACGGCCCGTGACCTGCGTAGAAGGTGTAGTCTCTTATCTCCTCGCCCTTCCCTCCACAGCAAATTGTCGCCATCGTCTCCCTCATAGACTGAATATATCACCCTCTACTCCTCACCTTCTCGTCATCATTAGAAGATGAATATTTATGGGAGGAGGGGGGGGTAGGGCCTCCCCCTCCACGTGGATCCTGCATGTGATCCCTCCCCTCCACCACTACTCCATCCCATTTTAGCATCATTCCCTTCCCTCAGCCATGCTTCGGCTAAGGGAAAATGTAAAACAATTTGCATTAATTCCCATATTTATCCCTTATCCTCCTCCTAAGAGGAGGTTCCTATGAGAAATACGCGGTTTCAAAAAGCTGTGTCTCGTATGGACTCAGTGAAGAGTGTATTAGTTTAGACTATCCCGTCCCAAACCTCACTGCAACCTTATTATTTTCCCGAGACTTCACATGGCTGGAAATATTACATCACATAAAGTGAATAATTAGCTTTGCTCTGCTGAAATCCCATACTACATAAGAATTTGCTGATTCTATCACACCATGCTCCTAGTGCTTGCTTCAGTCCATATAAAGCCTTCTTCAACCTGCATACATAATGTGGGTATTTTGGATCCACATAGCCCTCTGGCTGATCCATGTACACTTCCTCTTCTAAGTTGCCATTCAAAAATACATTTTTCACATCCATTTGATAAAGTTTCCAACCATAGATAGAAGCTAAAGCAATTACCGATCTCAGTGTCGTCATTTTAGCTACTGGACTGAATGTTTCTTCATAGTCCAAACCATAAGTTTGTAACACAATATTAGTGAGTTTGGGAATTTCCATTTTTTGAATGCTAAAAAGGTGGCACCCGGATAACATGCCCATAGGTTTCTCAAAACCATATGTTCTGACCTATCATTTGAAAGCGCTTGAAAAATGGAATCTATTGAGCTATAGAGTACTCAATTTGGAGTTATAATGTTCAAGTTATGACAATTCCAAAGATTTGACCACGTGTCCTAAACTTATGGGAAATTCCCATATTCCCCAATATGGTGTTTTGTGCATATCCTTTTGCAACCAGCCTTGCTTTATACCTCTCAAGAGAACCATCCGACTTGCATTTGACCTTATAAACCCATTTACATCCAATGGATTTCTTGCCATGAGGTAATTTCACCAAATCCCAAGTCTTGTTTTTCCTTAGTGCATCCATCTCTTCATCCATTGCTTGTCTCCACTCTTTGCTCTCTACTGCTTTTTCAAAGCAAGTAGGCTCCACATGTTGTACATAAGAAACCATGTATGCATAATGCATCTTCATGAACCCATTATAAGTCAATCTATCAACTGGATACCTTACCCTTTCTGACCTTCTCAATTGAGGTGCACTACCATGTGTCTCATCTGATCTAGCATGTGGTGGAATATACTTTCATGCACTTCTAGTGCCAAGTGCTTTAACATGCGGAATGCCATACTCGTCATCTATAGATTCATCTTTTGAACTTTCAGCCATGGGTCTCTTTCCTTTTGCAACTTCTGCACTCCTTTGTGCATTTCTCAATCTATCACTCCATGGACTGTAGCTGCCACTGCTTTCCACATTCTCTTGAGGTCCCGAAGCATCTTCCACATGCTGATTTTCAGACTTTTTGTTTGCTGAAATTTTCCTTCCATAGCCAACATCATCATTGCTTTCATAGGAATCAACATCCATTGCAATTTTGGGCTTGTACCATGATTCATATTCACTGAATTTGACATCCCTACTTATGTATACTTCCTTACTCATTGGATCATAGCATTTGTATCCCTTCTTCTCATCAGGATATCCAAGAAAAATGCATTTTATAGCCTTTGGTTCCATCTTCTTTATCAAATCATCCGGAACATAAACATAACAAACACATCCAAAAACTCTAAGGTATGCAATTGTGGGTGTCCTGCCATACATTTTCTCATATGGTGACATATTATGAGTCAAGGCTGTAGGTGTTCTATTGATAATGTGAACTGCAGTATGCACTGCTTCTGCCCAATATGACAATGGCATGTTCATTTGGTTCATCATTGCCCTTGCAACCTCTACAATAATCAGATTCTTCCTTTCAGCCACACCATTTTGCTGAGGTGTGTGCCTGCATGTCAATTGCCTTTTGATACCATGATCTCTCAAGAAGTCACAAAACTCATATGACATGTACTCTCCACCATTATCCGACCTCAAACATTTTATGTAGCATCTAAACTACTTTTCAGCCCCATAGATTTAAATTCCAAGAACTTTTCAAATGCTTCACTTTTATGCTGCATAAAGTACACCCAAGTCATTCTGCTAAAATCATCAATGAAAGTGATATAGAATCTACATCTTCCGCTCATGGAAACATTCTGACATGGGCCCCAAATATCTGAGTGTATTATTTCCAAAGGATAGCTGCTTATTCTCCCCCTCTTTGGAAATGGCAATTTGGACTGCTTGCCAAATTGACAAGCCTCACATACATGATCAAAATTCACATATCCAAAATGCGGTAGATAGAGATTATCTGTCTTGATTGCATTTGCTTCAATCTTTGCAAATTGACATGACCAATCCTTCTATGCCATAATTTCACATCCTTATCTTTGCCATGTCCTCTCTCAACATACATAGAGTTTTGAATCACTAGAGTACCTGCATCCAAAGCAAATAATCTCCCTTTCTTTCTACCATGAGCAATCACCCTGCCAGTTCTTCCATTATGGAACTCCTCAATGAAACATCCAGACTTATTGAATCTCACCTGCAATCCTTGATCTGTAATTTGACCAACTGATGCTAAGTTCTTAGTTATTGTGGGTACATAAAGTACATCACCAATCTTGTTCTCAAATCCATCTTTAGTAACAAATGGCACACTACCAATATGAGTAATTTTATGTAAAGTATCATCACCAGTGGCAACATATTCCTCATTTTGCATTTGCTCCTTGCTATCAAACCACTTAGCATGATGAGTCATGTGGTTTGTTTCTCTTGAATCCAAAAACCAATCATTCTCACAAAGAGGGTGAGTCATGCTCCCAAGCACATGCTCCATAGCAAATAGGTGACCTCTAGGCGATCCACCTCTAGGTCCATAACCTGTACCAACATAAGTGCATGCATAGTGACCATATTGGGTCCTTCCACGACCCCTAGACATGGCATTCTATTTTTGATAACAATCCCTCTCAAAGTGACCAAATTGCCCACAATAATGACAAGTGCCATCTCTCTATGAAGAAGGACTAGACCGTCCTCTACCTCTAGGGAAAGATCTCCCCTTGCCTCTATGGATGAAGTCACCACGACCAAAGTTACCTCTTCCACGAGAAAAACCATAATTACTTTGACCAAGTGAAGCACCCCTAGCTCTGGATGAGCTGCCACGACCTCTATGGTGATAGAAAACACTGTCTCCACCTGCATTTTTGCCACTACTAGATGCATTCAATCCCAACTTGATTTCTTTTGTAAGTAGCAATCCAATAAGCTCCTCAAAGTCAGGCATAGAGCCTCCTCTAATTGAAATAGAGGTATCCAAAGATTTGAAAGCTGGTCCAAGTCCATTTAGTGTCACTGACACTAAATCATCATCATCAACACGTGCATTAATGGATGCAAGGTCTTCTGGAATTTGCTTGATTTCAGCCACATAGTCACTGATACTGCGATTGCCTCTCCATGCACCATGTAATCTCTGCTTGAGTTATATCTTACGAGCCTCTGTACATGTTCCATATGTTTTTTCTATGATTTTCCATGCCTCCTTACAAGTACTTGCCTTTTTTATATGAGGAATCAAGACTTCTAAAATACATATGGAGATCCAATGCAAAGCCTTCCTGTTCTTCCCTATCCAATCCTTGTACGCTTTCTTTTGCTCTTCAGTTGGATGTTCAAGGACTTCTAGACATTCATCATCACCTGTTATGAGGTCTCATAGACCTCTACCCATCAAAAAATTCTCCATCCTATAAGACCAAGCACTATAATTGTCTTTGGTCAATTTGTCTCCCACAATCTGAGTGATTTGTGCCATGTTAGACATTATGGCTGCTGCAAATTTAGAAAAAAACAACAATACAAACTGTCCACAAATGATATTCAGTAGTATGCCCCAATCTGGAACATCAATGGTCCAATCTGAGACAAAAAAGCATAAAAAATAGTCCAAAAATGCATGTAAAAATAGCTTCCAATAATATGATTGTGATACATGTGTCCAAAATTTGTCATATACATCCATCCATGATGCCAACATGTCATACATTCAGTTCCCTTGGCAGTGGATACATGATAAAGTTCCCTTCAAAGTCACGTCGCTCTTATTTTTTCCCACCAGAGGATATGGCGAACTCGGTAGCCTCTTCTCAGCATCTAGGCGCAGTCCATCCTGGGCATTTGGAGGTTCCATTTAGTTCTCTTTTGAATAGACAGTTTCTGAAGTAGGATATTCATCGTTTGTATGTGTCCTGTCCAAAACACCATTTTAGTTTGCCATCAAGATGAGCCTCTGATCTACCTTCAGTAAAGGTTGCCATATCACCCTCTGTATCAGAGGCAAGATCACTCTCAGTGCCAGATGTGCTATTGAAAGAATTCCCTCTCAGTGGCTTGTTTTTTGTTCTTCTCTTTCTAATCTATACACGGACAGTTGACGCAATCCCTATTGCACCACGAGTTAAAGAGCTGAAAAAACCCCCTGTGGAGATTTTGTCTCCCAAGTCCTTCACTGAAAGAGGTGAAATAATAAGTCTCTTGAATGGCCCTAGGTCATAAGCATCATCCCCATCTTCTGATGAACTGGTGTGGCAGCCAACGTGCACTTGATGTTGGCACCAAATGCAATGCCAAGGGGCAAGAAAGGAGCTAGTACAAGCCTCATCACAGTGCATACAAAAGCCAGGCTCAACATCTGTATCATCCCATTTTTCTACCCATTGGTGAAGGAGAATCTTTGAACCAGCCATGGCAACCTTTTTGCAATCATTCTGTGCATTTTTGGAACAGTTTAAATGTGCTCCAACACCACAGACTGTGCATCGACTTATTGAATACTGTGGACCAAGAGATTGTGATGGTGTAAGGGTCTCCAAACAAACACAACAAGACAATGAGCTACGTGCCTTCTGCACAGATTCCTGCACCCAGGTATGAGGGACAGAGGAAGCCCTCACTCTTGAACTTCGTTTTGCATGAGCGAATTTCAATCAGTGGATCGAAGCTTTTCTTTGCCAACGCAGAATGAATAGTGCGAATGTAAACACTCCGATGAGGACTATGGTGAACCAAGCTGAAATCAATAGAGGAGCCTCATGAAATCGGTCGATGACACGGGAGACAAAATGTATGGTGTGGTTCAACGAAGGAGGTGGCAAGAAGCTGATGTTACTGTAGTCCGCTTAGACCTTTCTACTTCTGGCCACGATTGTCATTAAGGATATTTAGATCATCATTTCTGATACCAAATGATAAACTGAAGTGGAGGGGGTTCGAGAGATGGAGCAAATCAGAGGTTAGGAGCTACATGCTATCTTCTCCTCCATTATTCTTCTTCCATTCTCAGAGTCTACTACAACAAGTGGTATCCTCCAAAGATAGATACCCCCAACTTAAGGACACTTTACATATGCTTCTATTTTAAATACATACATCCATAGAGTATGGCTTAGGATATGTCATATTTATCAACATTAAGAAATGGTAGAGCCCCCGATCAGCCTTGAAAGTAGTCTTGACTTCATCACCCTCTCGCATGCGAATTTGATGATATCCTGACCTCAAATCAATCTTCGTAAAGAATCAAGCCCCCTTGAGCTCATCAAGAAAATCATCAATCCGGGGTATCGGATACCTATTCTTCACTATGATCTTATTAAGATCCCTGTAGTCAATGCACATTCTGAAAGATCCATCTTTCTTTTTGACTAACAGAACTGGAGATGCATAAGGTGAAGAACCTGGTTCAATGAATCCCATCTCAAGAAGTTCCTTGATTTTCTTGGCTACTTCCTCTCATTCAAACTTTGATAATTTGTAAGATGGCTTATTGATTGTCTTTGAGTTGGGCTCCAAATCAATGGGGTGATCTACTGCTCTCTTGGAAGGCAATGAAGTAGGTACCTCAAACAAATCCCTATACTCCTCAAGAAGAGCTATCAAGGCTGGACAGTTTGCTCAATTATTGGGCTGATCTTGCATCTCTTTATTCAAATGCAAAACAAATATTTGTGAGCGCCTCTTGTACTCCCTTTTGAGTTGTTCAATGGTAATAAGCTAAAAATCTGATCTACTAGGAATTCCCTATAAATGGATGAGTTGTCCATTGAAGATAAACTCCATATACAACTGTGAGAAATCCATAGTGATCCTGCCTAATGTCATCAACCAATCACAACCGAGTACGATGTCTATAGGCCCCATTTCCAAAGTGATCAGGTTTACTTTTGCTTCGAAATTTTCAGCTAGCTGTAAAGAAACCTGTGGGCATATCTGTGTGCTGATTTCCTCTTCACCATTGGCCACTTGAACTCTAATGGGCCGATGTAAATTTGTGGGAATACAATTCATCTTGTCCATGATGGACTTATTCACAAAACTATGAGTACTGCCACTGTCTATCAGAATGAACACTGGCTTTCCACAAATGTTTCCCTTCATATGGAGTGTATTAGGGCTCTTAGATCCTGTCCAAGCATCCATGGAAATAGAACAATTAGTGGCAACAAGTGGCTCATGATAAGTTCCACCTGGATCAAAAGGAAAAGAGTCGACTGGATCATAGAAATACTCTTGCCCAACTTCTTCCTCAAGATCTTCATTTTTCAGCATTAAGTGCAATTGCATTAGCTTCATCCATCTCATCTTCAAAATCCTCAAAGACTAACATACTTTGAAGCTTGACATTTTTGTATACACACTTTGAGGCATGATCATGTGTATACTTTTCCCCACACTTGAAACATAAGCCTTTCTCCTTTATTTCTTTGTAAAGATCCATAGGAATAGACTTAGGATTCATGTTGGTTGAAATGGATTTAGGCTTGATGTCCCCTTGTTTGAAGTCAACTCTAGGACTGTTTGCTGTCCTGAAATTACTTTGAGGTCTAGAAGCATTGAATGGTGGATAAGTTGGTACTCGTAAGCTCCCATTTGGCACATGATTGTTGCCATAAGTGTTACCAACTTGCCCCTATTTAAAAACAATCCTTGGCTGTCCAAAACCAGGCTGAAATGAAGATTCTCTTCTATATTTTCTTCCATAGTGCTTCGCAAGCTCAATAGCCTTAAAGAGGGAAGTAGGGTTTTGTGCCATGACATCAGCTGATAAAGATGGCTCTAAACCATACATGTACTTGTGGAGCTTAGCCTCATCACTGATGCTTTCCACATACGTGGTTAGGTTGAGAAATTGGTTAGTGTACTCTCTTACACTTAGGCCTCTTTTTTCCAAACCATACCATCTTCGTGCCAATTTCTCTTTTTCAAGAGGGGAGACAAATACTTCAGCCATAAGTGCCTTGAAAGCTTTCCAATTCTCTACAAGTATGTTTTATTTTTTTATATACTTCCACCAAGTATGGGCAAATCCCTCCAAATGCAAAGAAACAAAATGAATCTTCATGTCATCAGTTTTAGGGAATAGGCCAAAGTAGGATTCCATCTTAGAGGTCCACTCCTCTAAATCAGATGGTGAAGATGACTGACCATTAAATTTGGCTAAAACAATCTTGTCCTTTAGCTCTCTTTCATGGAATGGTTGCTATCCCAAAATAGATTGATCATGAGTACCATGCATTGAACCCCCAAATTGAGATGGAAATCTCCCAATAGGTGGCTGAGAACCACTATGCAATCTTCCTGTTGGTAGAGGACCTTGAGTATTCAGCCCAAAAGCTTGAGAGTTAGCTCCATTCAAACTGCCCAAATAGTCATCATGCCTTTGTGAAGCCTCACCTACTTCATATTGCTATTTGGGATGCCTCTTCTTCCAATAATCCCATGACCATGTCCATTTTGGTTAGATGGCTGAAGTGGGACTGAAGACTCACTGTTTGAATAAGCTTTCTCCTTAGCTTCTTTAAATCCCATTTGCATCTGCATCCATTGGGAGAATTGTGCCATAATTTGAGCATTAGATTCCACTAACTTATCAGTAGAAGACTTTATTTGAGTCATTGAATCTACTAACTTCTCAATGGAAGACTTCGTTTGATTAGTAGACAAAACCATTTGCTCCATTCTTGATAATATGGCCTCATGACATTCCCTATGTCTTTGTTCATGTATGCACAAGGTATTATTGAGTATACTAACTTCACCTTGTTGTTGAGGCTCTTTAGTGCTCTCTTGAGGTGCATTATCCAACATGGAATCTCTGATTTGTTGAGCATAATCATCCTGGACCTTATTTTTACCCTTATGTCTTGCCATAATAGCGCAGTCCTGCAGTACTCCCTGTCAGAAACATGACTATAACTTTTTCTAGGGAACTTCGATTTCAAATTTTTTTAGCTCAAATTGAAGCTAGGAATGCCCTCTTCGAGATGAGCTATAGCATGCTATAACAAATTTAGGACCGAAAATTCTAAAACTCGATTTCTGAGTCTGAACTGTCCAGGCTTGCACCCTGTTTTAACCTGTAAGTGCCCTATTTTGACCTTGTAAGGTAAGATAGTAACCCCAAATGGTTACCAAACCCTGTAGAAGACTGAATAGGATATGTGGGCACCCTGTAGTACCTGCACCTGTACTTCAGTAATGAAGGGTGTACTTGTAACAACCTATAAATGCCCTGTAGTGCCCTGTAAAATCCTTGTTTTACCTTGTTTTGATCCTGAAGATACTTGAGCCTTTGGAAAGTCTTCAATATTTGATTCTCCACTCGCTGTACCTATGTGAGGGATAAAACGGTATGACAGGCTCCCTACACGGGCTTCGAGTCACTGGGAGGTGGGCAAAGTTCCCTCTGGGTTGGTTGGTTGCACCCCTTCGGGGTCTTTGATAGTGAGGGAGGGTCACCTCTCTTTTGTCCCACTATCTTCCTCGGCATCCACCTTTTTCCTCGGTGGGTATATCAACATGGTAGTAGCTTGCTAATCTAATAAATTAGCATGAAATGCATTTTTGAAATATTCATTCATCCCCTTTCATGAGATGTAATTATATAGAATTTTGCAAAACTGGATAGGATAAAGGTCTTACCAATGCAATTCAATGAATCCCAGATTGCTAGTACTTACCCTTTTACAATATTTCAGCTTGGGTAAAATAATTCAGCCAATCAATGGATTAAAGTGAGCAAATTCATCAATCAATAGATTCAATCAATTGGATTCAAGTGTTATGCTCGAAATTTCAGATTGGAGCCTCTATTTCACTGATTAGAACTAATATGCATAGAGCAAACACTGCATTACATGAATGGATTGATTTAAGAAAGGGTTGACTAAAATTTGATGAATATTATTCAATTCTTTAATCTCTCAATCAAATGGATTAAGCTCAGCAAATGGATTAATGAGAGAGATTAAGAATTGAAGAAAAGTACATTTGACATGGTTGATGATGACTTGATCAATCTTCATATGCTTGATAAAGCCTCCACTGGTCCAATGTTGCCAAAATAATATTCAAGACTTGTGCATTCAATGCTTAAGAACAATCTTAAAGCTTCAGATGCTTGAGATTGAAGCATTAAACCTATTTCCCCCAAATTTTGGCTCCATGGAAGCTCTTGAGTTTTAATCTTTGACCAATCGTGCTTAATCCTTGCAATTTGTTGAAGAATCCTTACTAAAATGATCCCACAGGCTTAAAAGGTGAAGAATCTTCAAGAAATTATTGAGAAATGAAAGCTTGGGCTGAAGCTTTCATGGCTGCCATGGATTGTTCATCTAGGGTTTACAAGAGAATTGAAGATCCACAATAGGAGTTCAATCTTGAGCATTACGTGAAGGATTTAACTTGTTGAAGATTGGAGCAGTCAAGATTGATGAGAATCAGTAAGGGAGATGAGGCTTGACGTAGCCCGAAAATTGCACCGCAATTTTCGGGACCATTTTGACCTACATGGGCATCAATGGCTCTCCACAATTGTTATAATCTTGAAGCTGAAGGGCTGAATCAACTGATTCTCAGCTTAGATGAGGTCTATGATCACTGATTTGTGTGGGAGGAAGAGATCTTGGCTGGAAACTCCATGAAACCTGCAGGAAGCTCCAAGAAAGGGGAAAGAGAACTCCCTCTTTTTAAAGTAACCATAGTTTGTTCCCAAACTAAGCCCAATTAACTCTCCTTTACCCTAATTACCTCCAATTTTGCATAAAATTTGATGACAACGTGCCATTTTAGCCATCCTTTGCCATATCTAACCTTGGAGATCTCCAGATGTAGTCTCGTACTAACTGTAGATGGTCTGCAGTACTACACTAGTCACTGTCTTGTACAATACTTGTCTGAAATTGATTTTGATGGAAGAAAATAGGACTGAAGAATAGAAGGAAAAAATAGATCAAAGACCAATGCTCTGATACCACTTGTCAGAGAGTGAACTAGAGAGAGAGAAAGAGGAGAGAGAAGACTATAGAAGAGAGAGAAAGACTGCAGGAAGAGAGAGAAGAAGAGTGATGAGGAGAGAGAAAGACTAGATTTGGAGAGAGAAAGACAGGAATGAGAGGGAAGCCATGGAAGTTGTGAGCAAGATGGGAGAGAAGGACAGTAATTGTATTAATGTGTCAAATAGATATGAAAAATTATATGTCCTCTCTTTTCATACCAATGTCAGTGTGACATGGCATAATATCAATATTATTTACACTAAGACCTTATTCCGAGCTTCTTACAAGATTTTACCTCAAATACATCATATATATTTTTTTCATCTCATGATATTACTCTTGGTTAGATTTGTCCACATGGTCAAATGTCTCTTTTCTTAAGACATCATTTTTAAACTAGTATCTATGTATGTATTTGTCAATATGAAGTTGAATTGCTTTAGTGTTCTATGCTAGTTTATAGCTCAAACATTAAGTAGAATGACAAGGAAGTAAATGAATCTAACCTACTTCTTTTTCTTCTTTGTAACTTCAACAAAGACATCTATGGTTGGATATCTAACAGATCCAACAACAGTAGGGCACGATGATGTGATTGATGTGTCCTTGATAAGAAATGTAACACAATTCTGTGTAATACTTGATCTTAATGGTCTTCTTTTACAATGATGCTTTGCTAAGTCTAAAAATTTTCAAAGTTTTCAAATGGGAAAGCAAATTATGGCTTATTCTTCAATCGGGATGTAAGCCTTATTTACAAGATTCCAAGTGGGAGTTTGGTAAATAGCTTTACATAATGATGTCATGGAAATTATTAAGTACTTGGAGATCCATGCAAAAAGGAAGTATCCTTTCTTCATGGTTTGGGGCCAAGAACAATGTCATAGATATCCACTGAAAATCATACATAGGCTAGATAAGATGGGAGTAAAAGCAATGTTCAAGCCTTTGAAGTATGCATGGGATTAATATGGAGATGTTTGTTAGCATACCAAGACTATTCTCACAGATAGCAGTCCTTACAAAGGATGTCCAAATCCTATTGAGAACTACATTTATCCAAAAACATTTGATATTGATCGTGGAGACTCTATCTTGATCAAATAAACTTCTACCATATGTGACTGGCTTAAGCAAATACCATGATACATGTGAAGTCATCAAGTATGGATATGAATTGTATGCACAATTCAAGGTTGTCATTGATGAATGGACTAGAGCAGAGAGATGATAATATTTCATCTTTATCATCAACACCGCACGAGACTATGATTGATAAAGATGGAAGATATATTCAACCTTCAATCACTTCTTGCTTCAAGAGACCATCTATTATATAAACATCCTCAACAAATGCCTCACGTCATCCATCTCTTACATTGAACAACTCACAATTATCCAAGTTGAAGCATACTCCTTTAGTCTCTACTATGAAATATATGGAAGCAATGCAACTTGCTCATCAGTTAGGATATCACAAACATTTCATAAACGGTAGTGCAGCTAAACATTTTATACAAAATCTACAAAAGTTGTATTTTTCCAATATACATGATGTAATAAGGCAGTGACTCTATATGGACTAATTTTGACTTCCACAATAAATATATCCCTTATATTAAGGGCTTTTGTATAGCTGTGAAATATATGCTTGTTAGAAATTTAAAGTGTTTTATATAGTTACCTTGGTGCTTTTAAACACCACCAATATCAATGAGAGATTCTACTTAATGTTTTTTATTCCTTTAATAACATTAGTTAATCATGTTGAAATTTCTTATAAAGTGATTTAAGTCTAATTTTTTAATTTATATATTAGCTAACAATCAAGTCTTAATTAATAATATAATTTATGTCTATTTTTTTGGAACACAAACCATTGGTTAAAGGTTAAATCTTTAGTCTTAGAAAACTTCTAGCTTGGTATATAAATCTTCATTTTATGATATGAAAGTACATTTAGCTATTCAAAGTGTTAAGCTAGTTGATTTTTGCCAAAGCCAATATTGATCTTGTCCATATATTGTTAAGATAGATGGAACTTTTGAACAAAAGACATTTATATATCATGCATATACATACAAAAAATGTAAATGGAATGAGCAATTATTTAATATACTTGTGTCTATTGGTTTACACAAAAAAAGAACCATCAAATCATAGGTTATCCGAACTTATTACTATATGGTATGAGATCAAGTTATTAAACCACGCCTAGTTAGTGGTGACTCTTTTAAAGTCTTAGTTCATGAAACTTATACATGTCACTTTAAATGATGCTATATCTAAAAGAAAAAAATCATATTATAATATCTTCAAATCCATAACATTATAAATTCTAGCCATGATAACATATCTTTATATAATGTTCGAGGCTCTTGCATTCTAAATTCTCTCTACACTCCTTCACACCTTTGTATTCTTACATCAAACTTGGAAATTTCTTAGGTATATCCTTGCTAAGCTTGCTTGATGTTTCCACCACCATACAACAATGCATTTTGTTAGTATGCTAGAAAATATAGAGTGAAATCCAAATCTCCTAATAACCACATAGCTTATACTTCATTACTTAAGCTCCCAAGATGTGTGATCTCACATTTGTAACATACAAAGTGCCTTTAAAAGACAAAAATAACATAGTGCTCTCTTTCATTCACAAAAATAAGGCATTCATTAAAAGTGGGACTTGGGAAATTCCCAAATCTCTAATATCGTGTTGAATGCCCAATTTATGGGTAAAAAGAAGAATTTGTAGTTTTGGGAGCTATGGATTTAGACCTCTTGTGTGATTGTTTTTGTGAGTTTGATTTTCAAGTCTCTTTGAATTGTATTGTGGCTCTAAGATACTACTATTGATGGCAATCCTTGGGTTGGAAGTCGTAAGTTTGTATACATGGATTCTAGGTGTAAAGGGTATAGTATAATCGACAAGAAAAGTGTATTTGCATATTCAGTCTGTAATTAGATCTAGGTACTAAGTGTGGTCACCTACTTATGAGGGGGGTGAATGCATGGCAGGTGGGTGGTTTGAATGTGGCCAATGTATATTTTACATGTTAGCAAATAGGGCCATAAGGAATAAATGAGTATGGCACCATTCTCAAAAATCATATCGCCACTTGTAATGAGGGTCATGTAATTGTATGATGATGGGTGATTAATAAAAGCCACATCACCAAAAAAGGTGATATCAAGATCACTTTCAATCTCGATTCTAGTAATCATGGGGGACTCAAAACTAGGTGAAGAAGTCATGGAGGGATGTGCAAAATTAGGTGCAATGTGATCAATAGGGCATTCTAGAGTAAATGGGAATGGGCACACTACTGTGTCTGCATATAGCAATGCCACAAGTGGAATCCATTGATGGGTTGCAGAAGAAGATTACCCTACAAATTAGTGAGGTAAAAATAATTAGTGGGTGTGGCATGGAATATCCAAAATGGGTTGCTCCATTTTCAATTTTTCGGAAGCTTGCCCATGCGAGAGCAGAAAACTAGGACTACTTGTCTATGATTGAAGAGCTACTTCTTGGAGAGGTGATTTGCTTAATGCTTGTACTTGGAGAGAAGGTAGGAACTCCAAATCCAATCCTCATTAAGTTGAGCCAGGTTTTCTATTCTGAATAGGAAGGATTCTTGAGGGAAAATGTGAAATTTGATAGCAATCCCAAGCCTTAGGACTACAAATTCCAAACGTATAATTGCCTCGATGTTAAAGGAAATTTTGTATGGAGTGAGGCTTGTAGCCACTTTGAAAGAAGTGTGGTAAGCCCAAAGGACTATTTTGGGTGTTTGGTATCCCAATATCTTTTTGATGATGCTTATAACGATTATTTATGTAAAACTATCAAAGATATTTACTTTATGATCCGTCCATGTGAAAACCTATGTGTATACTACTATTGAATCGATTATAATATGATAAATAAAGAATAGTATAATCAAAATACATATCCATCTGCTTGTTAATAGGTAGTATAGTTTAGATCATATATTCTGCAAAAGTTAAATATAGTCATATTGGCTATAAATAATATTTTTAAATTATATTATTATAATTTTTAAAATTACAATACATAAAAAAGTCTAAAATAGTATGTATGAGTCATGGAAAAAAACATGTTTTTTATCATGATCGATCTAAAATTGTCGTTTTTCTCTTTCAAGAATCCTAAATTTGCAATTCTACCTACTCACCTTGTTGACTAGGTAACTTCCAATCAATTTAAGTGCCCATACATCTATATTCTAATTTCATAGTAGCACGTTATGATAGAAACAATTTGCAAACTATTTCATGATAGACTACATAGATATATGGAGTTCTTGTTCCTTACTTTTTTTCTTTTTGAGTTATGTATGATTATTTTCTCTTATGTTGTTGAATTTGATTATGAGAATTGAGATCAAAATTAGGATTAAGAGTCATGTATACATATGTAACTTGGTTTGGAATGGGTTTTTCTTGAGAAATACACCACTCAAGAAGATATGCAACTCACGGATTCATATAGAAGGCAGTTGATTGAGGTAATTCTTACTCTTCATCTTTATCCAATAATCCAAGATTGTGATTGTGATTATGATTGTGATTGTGAATGATATTGAGAGTAAGAGTGAGATTAGGATCCCTTATCATGTACATGATATAAATAAGCTCAAGGGTAGTTGGGAGGCTCGAGCTCCATATTGGAGTGCATATTGTGATGTTTCATTATTCCTACTCTATAGACTTGATCATACATTATATTGTTTTCTCTTCTTCTCTATTTTTTCCATATGTATCTTTGTTCAATTTGATTGACTATGTGATTTATTATAATTATGAAAGAGTCATGTAGTAAGTGGTATTAGAGCAGTTATGATCCGTGAAGATGAAAATCTTGGAGCAATGAATCAAGGAGTAAGAAGAATTTATCCAGCATCTTCTTAGTGATATGAGAAGAGAGCACGCTAGCAATGAAGCTACAAAGATATCAAAGATCATTGTGGATCTACGAGGTGAAGCAAATACGACTTGTATATGTAGGTTAAGTGAAAAGCCACATCAACAATCTAGGTCACAATAACAAGTAAAGAGAAGAGAAAGATATTTTGAAGATGATGTTAGAGAATCAACTATTAAGTAAGATGATTTTATTATTGACTTAAAGATGGAAGGAAGATTTGACTATGAAGCTGATGTTTATGAGAGTGAAGAAAGATAGTCAACAAGGAAGTGATGGAGATATCTATATGAAATACATGCATTATTTGAGATTATGCAGTCTTTGGATTTGATATTTTCTCTATGATTATTCATAACAATTAAAACATACAAGTATCTTTATCTCTTTTATTTGTCTTGATTTTCTAAATATTATCATGTATATTTTTACATTGATTAGATAGTATAAATTGTAGTTTATTTTTATGAAAATAGTTTTTATTAATTTTTTCTTTTATTCTAATTGTTAACAAAGATTTTCTTTGAAAAAAACATATCTCTTATGCTTGAGTATATTTGAAAAGAACTCTACTCATGGAGTCAAAAAAAGGGATATAATCTCTATTAAGAATATATTTATTGTACTTAATCTATAGTGATTGAGGTGTGATTGTATTTTTTTATTCTCTGTTTGTATGATCATAGCAAATACTTTTTATATTATTGAAAATTTTAGATCTCTTTAGCTTTATTTAGAATGTTCAAGTTTTATTCTAGTAAAAAATCCCTTTATAGATTTCTTCAAAGAGAAATCATTTAAAAAGAAAGATAATGATGATTTTAATGATTTTTTTGAAAGAGAAAACATTAAAAATACTTAATACCATAATTAAAATATTTAAAAAAAGAAAAAAAGATTTTTGATTAGTTTAATTTTTATCTTTAAAAAAATTATAGATAAAATTTATAATAATACATGATTATATATAAAAGATATTGTTAAAATAGTTTATTAAGAGATCCAAGCTTAAGGTAATTATTTTATTGAATTTAGTGAAGAACTAATTTGAGAGTGATATAATCATTATTTTTTAAAAGTGAACAAAATTTTACTACTAAAAATTATTTTATTTTATAGAATTAGTTTTTGTATAAAATGTATGCTCTAATCAAATTAATTGTAAAAGTAACATGAGAGAGAAAGGGAGGTATCTAATCTCTTTTGTTGTAACTCATAGGTTTATTTTCTTAATTTCATAGGTTTAATAGAATTAATATGTTTAAATCTCATATGGACCTTGAATGGCAAAACCTCTAGATTTATAGCTTTTCTTTGGATGAGAGAACTGACGAATAATAACTTAGTTTATGAGGATTATTTATTATATGATTATTTTCTATATTATATTTCATGTAGTATTGAATCTCCAAACTTGTTTATAAAAGAAGAGTGAGAATGGCATATGACCATACTATTTAGATAACTTTGAGTAGTATACGATATAACTCTCTTAAAAATATTCAAGCTATATGATACTTAACAGACAAGTTCTTACTTCTCTTACACATATAGATAGATTTTAACAAGTTTTTTATATTTATTATTTTGAAAATAATATAAATTACACAAAAAGTAAAGTAAATGAATTGTACACAAAAAGTAAAGTAAATGTTATTATTTTTTGATTCTTAGTAATGTGCTTTTGTTTAAAAATTTTAGATATTACGTTCAAATGCTTTGAGTAAATTGATTACTTCATAAGCTTTATTTTATAATTAGATAATATGAAATTTACATTATAAGGTAATGTATTTAGCTATGTATGTTTAAATTTTATTTATTTTTATTTTTATTTTTAAAATAAAGTATTATTACTTATATTGTGAAAATTAAAATAAATAATTTGTTAGTGAGTGTGGATTCAATGAGCTAATGTACATGTAACTATGATATATAGAGAGGGAGGAAGGAAAACTTAGTTTGATTTTGAGTTTGCAAGTGATGTATTTTATAAAGATTTCTATTATCTTACTATGGAATATCAAATATATTTCATTCTATATATGCAAACATAATACATATTGTGATGAAGATATGTGAACATTGGTATTTTAGATATGCTGATTCATATTCTATGATATTCTCTTATATGTAAATATTATGATGGATACTATAGAAGCACATGGACGAGAATCTTCATCCTATGATATGAGATATATTTGCAATATTGTATTATCGATAATGATTGAATACTTCTTTTGAGAGATATTAAGATGATTGAGCCTCTTTGGAGGGGATATAATATAAATGTCTTTGGATTTGATATTTTATTTATAATTTGTCACAACAATTAAAATAGATAAATACCTTTGTCTCTTTTATTTTTCTTTTTAAAAGTATAATTTGTAGTTTAATATTTAAGGAAATATTTTTTATTTTTTATTTTTTGAGATGAAAAAAATGCAACTCATATGGACGGCATGCCGGCTGAAAAGTTGTAAGATATGGGGAATACGTGAATAAAATAATGGAGGAAAATACCTACTACACTAGTGGGTATATAAGATGTAAGGGACTTGACATTTAGACCATTAGATTATAATAACAAGTCTCCTTCATCTACTCTCCCTCTCTCCAGCTTTCATGGCTTCATTCCTTCCTTTTTTGTCTTTCTCTCTCCATTTCTAGTATTTCTCTCTCCTCATCACTCTCTTTCTCTCTCTTCCGGTTCTCTTCTTCTTTCTCTTCCTCTGCAGTATTCTCTCTCCGCAGTCCTCTCCTTAACAATTGGTATCAGAGCCATAGGTTCTTGAACCAGTTGGCCAATATTCCATTCAATTATCCTTTTTTAGTCACACAGATTTAAGAGCCACAGCAGGTACACAGGTACAGACATGACATGGAGCAACAATGCAATTATCAAGGAATTTTGGACCACAAGGACTGCAGGTCTGGAGCATTAATGGAGTCTTGGACCAAGTTTGGAGGTTGGAAGACCAAATTTAGCAGCTCATGGGTCATTTTGGCCAATTTTGAAGGTATTTTTCTAAAAGATAGTGGTAAATAGAGTAGAAGAGGGTAAAGTCTTGGTTACTTTTCAGGAAGAGTCTTCTCTCTCTTCTTTCTCAAGCTTTAACCAAGCTTCCATGGAGAAAAACCAGTTTAGATCTTTCCCTCCCATCTCCATTGATCAAAAGGCTTCTACCAGAGTTTCCTAGGGATTTTGAGCTTCATTCCAAGCAGTCATTTGGTCATTTTCACTTTGCCTTGGCTCTCGATCTTCCAGATCTGGTCTTGTCACTTCCATCCTCATCTTCTTCTCTGACAGATTGCCTTTGCCATGATATGCCCATGCATGAACTACCTTCTCATTATGCTCAACCTACACAAGTTAGTTGGATGAGACATGAATAGTATAAACAAGCTTGAGGAAGAAGGTGTGAAGGTCAACAAGCGTTTATTGCTTCTTTGCTAGAAGAGCTTTTATATGATCTGAATGTAAATGTAGTGCAACCTTCCTCCACAACTGCAACCACAAATTTCTTGGTCTCGACTGTTCCAGGACCAAGTTTTGAGGCTTCAGTAGCTTTAGCAATAGTAGCAACAACAACTTCAGCAACAGTAGCAACTTCAATAGTGACCTTGGTGGAGAACTGCTTCAGATTTGTCTGCTATCTACTATTTTGTTGTTGCTTTCTTCTTTGCTGCCTTTACTGGTGACAAGAGACCTTTTGTTATAACAAGCAAATGCAAGGGTAAACAATAATAAGGATTCAAGAAAGGCTCAAGAAGTCCATTGTGGATGTATTCCTTTAGCACAGTTTGTGTGTCAGTATATCCACCCCAACCTCTAAATGAAAAGTACTTAATAGCTTTCCATCTTGGGCAAAAGGGAAGGGCCAAACAATGAAGATGAAGATGGTTAACACTGTTGAAGGGAGGCCTGTGAACCCAAACCTGTATTTTGTTGCATTTGGAGCATCCCATTGTAGCAACATCTTTCCTGTCTCTACCATGTGCTCGACAAGAGCCTACTGTTTGTGCCCTTTCTGAAGGTCAGACATAAGTCTTTCTGGGAGCTCATGCTCAGATTGGACTTCAATGAGGAAGGCACAATCAATAGTGAGGGAGGAAACATAGCCAAGAACAAGATGGACAACAGCATTAGCCAGCATGGAAGCACTAATGTCCATGTCTACCTTCTAGAAATGGATACCTTGTATTAACTGTTAGGATGTCCCATTATGCAAATGGCCTGCTCCCCACCATCGCCATCACAATCCATGGCCCATTCACAACATTGGCTCTATCAGCTTCAACCGTGCGTTTCTGAAACCATCTCACCTCGAGTAAACGCTTGAGTAGTGCAAGATCCAGAAAAAGCATTGCTACTCAGCATCTTTCTACTCAAAAAGCTAGATTTGGATACAAGATTAACGACAATCAACATGAAATAGCGTTCCAAATACTCAGCTCCTTGATTTAAAGCTGGACGATGCCTATGATGCTCAAGATTCTACTTGTCAAAAACTTTTTTTTAAGGACACGATCATGGAATACATAGGCTTTTACAACAAGCATGATGGGAGAGAGCACTCCACAAATGGAAGCAGTATCCAAGTAAGGTCCATAGGCTAGGTTTGGTATCCCACATATTGAATACACACAGAAAATGGCCAATGATCTGTTAAGAGATAAAAGAGAAATATCGACAAGAGAAGATTGAAAACTATAAGTGGAACAATCATAGTTAAGCATGAAGCATGAACTGTAGCATGCGAATGTCAAAAGTAATAGGCATGGAGCTATGACATCTATCACAGATACCAAAAGGGGAGCTGATAATAGCAACAATGATGCTGTTAATATCAGCATGAAAAACATAGTCCTGAAAGCTCTCCTAATAGCCTTTGCACCGTGCCAAGAAACTAAGACTATTCACTGGATAGCTACTTCTTGATGTGGTGCAGGCTTTGAAAAGCTCCATGCCCTGCAGTGTGCATGATGTAGAACCATAGTTAGCTAAGTCGGCAAGCTGCTTGAAGCAATCAACATGTGACAATTTTGATTGAGAACCATGGTGCATGTTATATGGTACATTTGGCATGGATGAAACAATTGATACACAATTGTTGTTCCATGATGATGACATTATAGACATGTTTTCTGATGATGGCATTCTAGACATATACTCTAATGCTAACATTGCAGACAGGTACTTTGATGGTGACACCGAGGGCACTGCAGACATACTTGATTCAGATTCTAAAAATAGAATCAATATTGCTGGGACAGGTGCTTGCAAGCTAAATAAGTGTCAGAAGGCTTCCTCATTTGTTGTATCATTAGACGTGCTTGAATCAATAGTTCAAATGGGCAGAAGTAAAGGCATTAAAACCCCTAGTTAATTCTTGACTCGAAACTGAAATAGATGTTGTTGAAGCTCATGGAGCAAGTGGTGCTATTGGTCCACTTGTTGCAGATGACATATCAAATGTCACGCATGCAAGTCTTTAATGCATCTAAATCAATTGGTAGCTCATCTAAAGCTTAAAGTAGTGTCAGTAAAAGATCCTCAACCCCTTTGCCTCCCTCCTCGAGGCTCCCACACAGAAGATCACTTTCTCCATTAAAGCAGGCTTGGGAAGAGTTCCATGAAGCAGTACTATTCGATAGAGATTCCAAAGGTGTACTTGCATGAAGATTGAATCGTCAAGAGAAAACACCAGTTTATGTGGAAGAATTGGTTGACGAAATAGCTGCAGGAGAAAATGGCACTACTACATGCTGCTGAATAGAAGTAACATTTGTTTGCAAAGCAGTCGAATTGCTTTGTGTGAAAAGTGGCATACTGTTATGATGCAATGTGCCCATGCCATTACCTTGCATACCACCAAGTGAAGAAATACCATGTACAACATTGAGTATGTTGGATGTACTAGTACTGGCAATGTTCTACTGTAGTGAAGTAGATGCATTGCCTTGTAGCATCAACAATTAGGTGGTTGCTGCTAGGTAGATTGTTGTTGTGTAGGTGATTTATGAGGACCACCAAACAATTTCCACAAGTAGGAGAGGGGCTTGGCTAGCGAAGATGATGATGGGTCAATGAGATGTTTGGGAAGTCAATGAAAACATGCATATTTAGTAGCTCACTGGAATTCACTAGAACATGCATACTTAGCAGTTCACTAGAATTCATTGGAATGCCTATCAAGAAGGTTTCAAGATAAGGGGATTTCACTCTTAGGAGGTTGGGAGTCCTTTATGTAGTAGAAATCTTCATCTTCAAGTATCAAGGGGCCATCCATTGCTGAGCATGAAGATGTGAAAGATCACCCTGCATGTGAAAGCATAACTGGAAATCATGATGTGCCATTACCTTGGGGGGGGGGGGGGTAGAATTGAAATACATGTTCTTTAGTGGCAGACATTAAGTTACTAAACTTAGGCAAGGATGCTCCAAATGTAGATGAATGGTGCAACTTGTTAGAGCTAAATAACTTTGTAGCTTCAACTATGCAATCTAGAATTCTGCAGGCAATGAGTCCTTGTCTTGAAGTGCTTTCTAGAAATCTTCCTTCCATATGGCTTCCCTTTTGTTGATTTCTTTAGTTTTTGCCATGTTAGCAAGTGTTGCAATGGATATGTAAAAGGTAGTTCTACACCTAACAACAGGGAAATAAATGATTCCAGCATGTGTGCCGAGTCTGCAATGTCTAATGATTCCTGATGATCCAATATAGGTTGTACTGCAACTAAAGCAAATCCCTGAAGATCTACTATTGCTTGCTGGCTTGTTCTGGTCCATAGGCCTTAGCAAGTTCCAATAAACAACTTCCAGCAACCTTTTGGACTTCTGAAGACTTATCCTACATTGATAATGCCATAGGTCTGATAAAATGCAAGCTTGATGCAACTGCAAGGTCAACCGGTAGATTGAGGTCCTAAAATTTACCAGCACAGACAAGGATAAGAACAAGGTATCTCTTGTTTGTAAAGCTTGGTACAAGAACCACGAGATACATTCGCATTCTTTGAAGATTCATGATCACATGACATTGATGTAGCTGGCTTCTATCATGCTTTGGAATATTTTGAAAGCAACTTGATTACAATGGCAACTGAGATCAATAGCTCTAGCTCTAGTGAGCAAGGTTGGCTTCAAACATAGGCTAATATTGACAAACTTGGAGCTTTAATTGATTGATATATTGCTCTTATGAAGGTGGACAAAGAAAATAGAGGAAGACTTGAATCAAGTATGGATTCTCATCACCATGAGTATTATCAATAGCATGATGAGTATTATGGTCATGATGAGTATTTTCATGGGCATTATGCACTAGATGCTTATAGCAAGATGTACAAGCTCATGACATATTAGCTGAAGAATCACAGAGACACTCATAGATGTAGATGGTTATGTTGAAGGTTTTAGACTCTTGGAGAAACCTCATGATGACATACTTGAGCATCAGTTTCTTGAAGGAAATGCATAAAATGAGAGCCACCATGGACACACTTAATGCCAACTTCTCTAAGTGGTTGGAGATTCAATTGAAGGGAAAAGAGCAAGAAGACCAAGAAGAAGTACAAGAAGGGAACAGTGAAGAGCAAGATGTACAAGAAGGGAACAGTGAAGAGAAAGATGTACAAGCTCATGACATATTAACTAAAGAATCACATGAGGTACTTACAAATGTAGATGGTTATGTTGAAGGTTGTAGACTCTTGGAGAAACCTCATGATGACCTTCTTGAGCATCAGTTTACACTTAATCAAGGTTTACAATAGCCATTGAACGCATTTGATAATGAGTACCTTGATCATGGTTATGATGACTGGTATATGTCTATGATGATGATGTAATATATGATTTGGGCATACATGAAGATGAAGATGGCATTGTGCTTCCCTATGATCCGGGAGATCATGGATATGATTATGGGGATTCTTCCTTGTATCCATTTGATCTAGGTGGATTGGAGTATGTGGTTGATGGCCATTCTCTTCTCTTGGACAATCATTATGAAAGAATACCTTTTGATCCAGGAGGTTAATGGATCGCTTGGGATCTCATTTAGGCCAGCATCCATCTTGCGGGAATTTTCTTCTTTTTGGTAGGCTCTTTTGGTTGAAGATTAGTTATCTATGGCTATATTTTAGTGCAAGGAAGATTGCAGACCACTCTCTGTTTTTAACCAGATTCGATTTTGAAATATGGATAGCATTTAATGCCATACAAGGGCTGAAAGTACTCAAAGTAAGCTCCATTTCTATGTGACAAACACCCCGATTGGAGTTACCTATAAAAAATTATCAATTTCTCACACTGAATATGGGTTAAAATTGGATTTCTCTTATTCCCCAATCATGCACATACATCATATTGTATCCATGACCCAAGATACATACATAACCCCCACATGATTTATTGAATAACCCCTTGTAATCATGTAGTAGAGTAGTACTTCGGACTGCCCTGCCCTATTTTGTAATAAGTGCCCATTTTGTTTTTGAGGGCAAAAACCTTTGGGTGGGGATGGAATGTAAGAGATAGGAAATACAGGGGGAATATGAGAATAAAATAATGGAGGAAAATACTTGCTACACTAGTGGGTATATAAGATGTAAGGGACTTGACATTTGGACCATCAGATTATAATAATAAGTCTCCTTCATCTTATCTCCCTCTCTCCAGCTTTCATGGCTTCCTTCCTTTTCTATCTTTCTCTCTCCATTTCTAGTATTTCTCTCTCCTCATCACTCTCTTTCTCTCTCTTCTGCTTCTCTTCTTCTCTCTCTTGTGCAATCTTATCTCTCCTCTTTCTCTCTCCCCAGTCCTCTCCTTGACAATAGCTGCCTAAACAATCTAGGTCACAACAACAAGCAAAGATATGAGAAAGATCTTTTGAAGATAACATTAGAGAATCTACTATTAAGTAAGATGATTTTCCTATTGACTTGAAGATGGAAGGAATATTTGATTATGAAGCCAATGTTTGGGCGAGTGAAGACAAACAGTCAACAACAAGGAAGTGATGGAGATAAACAATGAAATAGTATCTATATGAAACACAATAGTAGCCCAAGGATTATTTGAGATTATGTGGTGTCATCGTGTTGGGGGTCGAAGGTCTACCACCGGGGTTTAGAGCAGAAGAGGAGTGAGAGATTCAAGGTAAGGAGAGAGAAAAGAATGGGTTTTGATAAGCCTTGGGTTTTAGAGATGAACCGGTTGGAGAAGAAGACCCATAAACTTAGCATACATGAATGGCAATAAAGACTTTGACTCGATTACATCAAATGCTTGTGAGGTTAAAAGACCATTACATGTAGAGATTTTATCTCAAATTTAATCCAAATACATATTTCAAATGCAAGTCCAAATGGATACAATTTCATGAATGCCAATGAACAACAAATCCAAGGTACAAGTATTTGAGTGGTAGATTCCACTACTTCCAAGACATTAAACCAAAAGCTCTTGAAATGCACTGACAAAGCTTTTAATTCACTTCAGCCCTATTTTATAATAGAAATTTCCAGCTCATAAACAAGCCCCCAAAACATATATAAACTCAAGAATATGCCTCTCTATTCACTTTCAAATGAAGCCCTGATGTTTAGAGGTCAATACCAACACTTGCAACCACATAGATCACTTGATTTCCCTTCAAGAAGACAAGAACAATGGGCTGCCCTCTTTATGACAGGTTTTAGCAGTCGAAATCAGCCCCATACACCTCCAAGATCTCCCCTTTTCTTGCCCCAAAGTTACTCAAGTACTTGGGCACAAGAAGGGCTTCAATGGTCCATGAATACGGTAAGAGAATGGAAGAAGACATTCATAAGAGCAAGCTGAATACTTTATCTATGTTTTTCCCTTTTATGGACTATCATACCACTCATTTTCGTGATACCAAATGGATGGGAAAAAAGGACTCTCACCTTCTTTGTTTGTATCTCCTCTCTATCTTCATTTTGCTTTGTGTTTGCATGCTTTGGAGCATGCACCATATTCTTCAGCTCTCCCTCCATCTGCCATAGGTGTGCAGGCCTGAAAATTGCACCGAGAAATGTGGGCTGCACTCCTCTCTTGCTTCCACACAAAAAGTGAACCATATAGGTCACTTACAAGTCACACAAGTCTCTTGCAACCATTACTTCAGGTCCCATACAAACCAAGTGGACTTTTGGACATGCTTCTTGATTTCCAAGCAAATACACCTCATGAACCAATGTGACATAACCTGTAAACTATCAATTGCCACCTGTTGATCAAGTTGAAGGTCCCCATAGACTTAATTTTTGTCAACTTACATGATACAAACTGAAAATTGCATGTCAAATTACAAAGGAACTTATGAGGTTAAATGGCATCCAAGACAAATGTAGGGGAATAATGAGACTGATTTATGTATGAAAGTTTCTCATGTGAATCCTAATGAAGTTCTTCTACAAACATAAGAACTCCATGTTTTATGCCATGAACAGAAAACCCTTTGACAGCCGTCTTTTGATTTGATATTTTCTCCACAATTCTTCACAACAATTAAAATATATAAGTACATTTAATTTTTTTAAAATCTTACTTTTCTAAATATTATCATGTATATTTTTCCATTGGTTAGATAGCATAAATTGTAGTTTATTTTATGAAAATAGATTTCTATTAAAATTTTCTTTTATTCTAACTCTTAATAAAGAGTTTCTTTGAAAAAAAATCTCTTATGTCCATTGGTTAGACATAATAATTTTTAGATTTTTAATAAAAATAAAATTTATCAAAATTTTTCTTTTATTCTAATTCTTAATAAATATTTTCTTTGAAAAAAATATCTCTTATTCTTGAGTATATTTGAAAATAAATGTACTCATAGAGTGAGAAAAAGAGATATAATCTCTATTAAGAATATAGTTAATTTTATTTTTCTATTCTTTATCTATATGATTATAGCAAATAATTTTTATTTTTTTGAAACATAATTTTTAGATCTCTTTAGCTTTGTTTAGAATGTTGAAGTTTTATTCTTATAAGAAATCTATTTTTAGATGTTTTTCAAAGAGAATTCTTTTAAAAAGCAAGATAATGGTGATTTTAATAAAGATTTTGAAAAGAAAAAACATAAAAAATAATAAATTTAATAATTTAAATATTTACTAAAAAATATTTTTCAATTTGTTGAATTTTATTTTAAAAAAATTTTAGAGGTAAAATTTATAACAATACTTGATTATATATGAAAGATATTTTAAAAATGTTTTATTAAGAGATCCAAGCTTATGGATTACAAGCTTAAGGTAGTTATTTTCTTAAATTTAGTGAAGGCTTTATTTGAGAGTGATGTGATTATTATTATTTTAAAGTTTCTTTAAATTGAATAAAATTTTTCTACTAAGAAATTTGCTTTATTGTATAGAATTGGTTTTTACATAGAATGCATGCTCTAACCAAATTAATTGTAGAAGTAGCATAAGGGAGAAAGGAAGATATCTAATCTCTTTTGTTGTAACTCATATGTTTATGTTTTTAATTTTGTGGATTTAGTTTATTATATAGTTATTTTTATATTATATTTCATGGAGTATTGAATCTCAAAACTCATCTAGAGAATAAAAGTAAGAATCACATATGACTATACTATTTGGACAACTTTGAGCAGTATATGATACAACTCTCTTAAAAATATTCAAGCTATATGACACTTAATAAACAAGTTCTTACTTCTTTTACTTATATAGATAAATTTCAACATGTTTTTATATCTATTCTTTTAGAAATTATATGAATTATATAGAAAGTAAAGTAAATTAATTGTATAAATTATATTAAATTTAGTAGAGTTATCATTTGGTGGTTCTTAGCAAGGAGCTTTTGTTTATGAATGCTACGTATTACGATCAAATACTTTGAGTAAATTGATTACTTCATGAGCTTTATTTTGTAATTAGATAGTATGAAATCTATATTATAAGGTGGTATATTTAGCTGTGTATGTCTAAATGTTTTTTTTCTTTTTTAAAATCAAGTATTGTTACACATATTGTGAAAATTAGAATCATTTTATTGATAAATAATGTGTTGTTATTGAGTGTGAATTCAATGAGCTAATACACATGTAACTATGATAGATAGAGAGGAATGAAGGAAAAATTATTTTAATTTTGAGTTTGCACGTGATGTATTTTAAAAAGATTTTTATTCTCTTACCACACACTTATCAAATATACTTCATTCTATAGATACAAACACAATACATATTGTAGTGGAGAGATGTGAAACATTGATATTTTTAATGCATTGATTCATATTCTATGATATCCTCTTATATGTAAGTATTGTGATGGATACTATGGAATCTTTATCTTATGATATGGAATATATTTGGAATATTATAATATCAATAGTGATTGAATACTTCTTTTGAGAGATATTAAGATGGTTTTGCCTCTTTGGAGAAGAGACCATATAAGTGTCTTGCAAAAGACACAATTCTGGATGAGAATGAGAATGAGAATCTAAATGAGAAAAAAATATTGCCATGGTTATTTCTAACTAGATATGCTTAGATATAATCTCCCAATGAGAGTGAGATTAATTTAATTCAAATATGGTTGGACTCGACTCTATTGTGAAGAAGATTCTTTAAGAAACAAAAATGATTGGCATGAATATCTTTATGATTACTTTATGAAGATTAAATATGAAGGCCATGAGGAAGATGTCTAGCTACCCAAAAAACTCGTTTATAAAGACTTTATGAAGATGATATGAGCAATTGGAAAGACTCTCATGGCTTAATTGTAAGACAATCTCTGATTTGAAGACTTTATTCTTATAGAGATATATATAGATTTGAATATGAATATTCATACGAGTGACGTTTAAGATCTACAATCATATTCAAGATACAACAACAAATATGGAGGCAATGCAAGAGATAAGCTCTTTAACTTCTTTTTCTTTGATGTTTTAACTTAATGAGTCTAAATTTTATTTGTCAATAATAAATGAGATTTATAAACAAAGTTTTTGAAAAGGGATCGGATGTTATTTATCTTTCATAACACATGTTAGCTAGGTAAGCTTTAAGGACAAAGCTTTTGAAGAGGAATTGAATGTAATGACAATTTCTGTAAAACTATTGAACATATTCATTTTATGATCTATCCATGTGAAAATTTATGTATATATTATTATCTAATTGATTATAATATAATAAATAAAGAGTACTATCATCAAAATATATATCCATCATCTTATGATATTTTTGATATTTTTAACTATATTATTATAATTTAAAAAACTAAAATACATAAAAAATTCTTAAATAATATGCATGAGTCTTAAAAAATAAAAAATATACTTTTAATAATGATTAATCTAAAATCATAGTTTTCTCTTACAAGAAGTATAATTTTGCAATTCATTTTCTCTTACAAAAAGTCTACTTTTGCAAGTTTTCCCATGCTACCTTCTCAACTAAGTATCTTCTAGTCAATTTGAGTACCTAAACATCTATATTCTGAGTTCGCAGCATCAAGTTATGGTTAAATAAAATTATTTCATGACAAACTAAATAGATACATGGAGTTCTAGTTCCTTCTTTTCCTTTTGAGTTATGTATGATTATTTTCTCATATGTCATTGAATTTGATTATGAGAATCGAGATTAAAAGTAGGATGAAGAGTCATGTATGTATATCTCACTTGATATATCATACAGATTAAAATGGGTTTTCATTGAGAAATACATCGTTCAAGAATATATACAATTTACAAATTCATATAGAAGATAGTTGATTGAGGCAATTTTTATTGTTCATCTTCATCCAATAATTTGAGATTATGATTGTGATTATGATTATGATTGTGAATGAGAGTGAGAGCGAGACTGGGATTGCGATCCCTTATCATGTACATGATATAAGCTCGAGGGTGATTGGGGGGCTCAAGGTCCATATTGGACTGCATGTTGTGATGTTTTATTGTTCCTACTCTATAGATTTTATCATATATTGTATCGATATCTCTTCTTCTTTCTTTTCTCCATATGTATATCTATATCTACAATTTGTCACAATAGTTAAAATAGATAAATACATTTGTCTCTTTTATTTGTCTTATTTTTTAAATATTATTGTGCATAATTTTACATTGGTTAGATAGTATAATTTGTAGTTTAATTTTTTGAAAAGAGATTTTGATTTTTATTCCTTTACTCTAACTCTTAAGAAAGAGTTTCTTTAAATATATGTATATATATATCCCTTATGCTTGAGTATATTTGAAAATTACTCTACTCATAGAGTGGAAAAAAGAGATAATCTCTATTAAGAATACAGTTATTGTACTTAATCTATAGTGAGATTGAGGCATGATTCTATTTTTCTATTCTTTATCTGAATGATTATAGCAAATATTTTTTATCTTGTTGAAACCTAATTTTAAGATATATTTAGATTATTTTAAAATATTGAAGTTTTATTCTAGTATAAAATCTTTTTTAGATTTCTTCAAAGAGAATTATTTTGAAAAGGAAGATAATGGTGATTTTAATAATGATTTTGAGAGAAAAAAACATTAAAATACTGAATATCATAATTTAAATATTTCACAAAGAAAAAAAAAGAAAATATTTTTAAATTTTTTGCATTTTTATTTTTATAAAATTTTAGAGATAAATTTCATAACAATACTTGATTATATATGAAAGATATTTTTGAATATTTTATTAAGAATTTATTCAAAATCTTCTTAGTGATATGAGAAGAGAATAAGATGGCAAGGAAGTTACAAAGATATCAAAGATCATCATGGATCTATTAAAAAAGATTGTGGTTCCAATTAGATCGAGATGCTAAAACACTCATGATGATCAAAACACTAATGAGGACTTTGTTGGTGACCTCAGCTTGGCCATTTGCTCGAGGATAATAGGTGCTTGATTTGCAATGAATGACTAGGAAGGTGGACAATAGATACTATATCATTTCATTGAAGAAGTGAGTTCCTTGATCACTAAAAATCTCAATGGGACAGCCAAATCATGAAATCACCTACTCCCAAAGAAATCCTGTGGTGGTCCTTGCATCGTTCTTGCAGGTTGCTCTAGCCTCTACCCATTTGGTCATATAGTTTGTGGCCACGGTAATATATTGAGCCTATGAGTATTGTGTGGCAAGGCTGACGTTGGCCCCACCAGATTTGGGCTTGAAGAACTTTCCTAGTGGTAGCCATATCATCGAAGTGTCCTCTAGCAATACCACCATGTGCCTCTCATAGGACTTCTTCAACTTCATGTTCACACATACACCTCCTAAGAAGACCATCATGTCCTAATCGATATAATTGACTAGCAATCAACTGGTATAGCCTGGTCTTAATCAAGAGGCAAGTAAGAAGAGCTTTCTCAATTGGCCACTCTAGTAGACCTTTCTCCAATATGTTCACAGTGTCATTGGCCCAATGGGGTGTGAGATCAACCTTAAAAAGCTTAGCTTCTTGCTCTAATCAGAATAGATGTGTATCAAGAAGTTGATCATCAACTCTTGTGGGATTCTCTCCACTGGGCTTCCAAGATAGATGATCAACAAAGAAGTGTTGTTTGCCTTTCCTCATGATGATTGAAAAGCCAAATTTTAACAATAGAAGGAGCCATCTAGCTATGCGTCAGGTTATGCACATCTTGTTCACAAGATATAGCAAGACTTGATAGTTCACAATTAATGTAAACTATTCCCTATTGATCTAGATTCAAAAACCGTCACTTGTTAGCCACTCTCAACAAACACACCACCTGTCAAGACCTAAAATGAGCCCAGCACTGGCTTTAAGGCACTAGCTGAGCCTCACTACTAAGCTAAAACCACCCCACATGGCCTCGTGGCCAGGAGCGTCTAAGACTTTGCATTTTTAGCATTTTTGGTAGTCCAATGAATGATTATATCCCCACTCCTCAAAAGGAGTCCCTAAACATGCTACTATTGTATATCACGTAGCACACACACATGGAGCACCCCTTGGTTAATCATCACGGCTCCACTGCGGCTCTCCCACATCTTCGGTATTGGCACCAAGATGCAATGTAAACATAAAACACTTTTGAAATAAAGTCTACTCTTTTGATAAACAATCCAGGAGATGATATATAAACCTCACTAAATAACTCCCAAAGAACCGAATAGCTAGTCCTACGGCTTGGGATACGATACCATGAGATGCATCAATGCAAGTGTGAATATGTCCATCGTGCTCAAACAAATATTAATTGAAAATCAACAACATGAAAGTGTGAAGACAATTCTTTTTATGATTTACTTTTCTACACAAATGCTTTGTTGCTTAGGGCTAGCACATAGCTTCCTCATGCTACTATTCCTTTAATTTTAAACAACCGTAATCTCTATATGAAATGCAACATCAAACACCAAACTTTAACGCACTTCAACCACTCAAAAATCCCCCTATTTTCCACCTTTAAGATTTTGCATATGTTGATAAGTGTAGGCATGGTTTTTAATATATTTTTCTTTATTGAAAGTGGTAAAAACACACTCTAACAAAAAAATGAGGCTGAATTGAGGCTAAATCTCATTCTCTAGCTCTGAAAGCCTTGGCTCTCTCCCTTGCTCTCGCTCTCAAAAGGCGAAGAAAAGAAAATGAAAACGGCGCTCTGGTTTCGGCCGCGCTTTTTTTCCCTGCGGCATCGCTATTGGCGTCGCTATTGGCGTCGCTATTTGCGTCGCAAATGCAACGCAGATAGCGACGCCAATAGGGACGACACTTGCGACGCCAATAGCGACGCCTATAGCGACGCCGATATCTGCCGTCGCTAATCGGCGTCGCTAATTGCCCAATTCCTTGTAGTGTAAGGGTTGACGTTGGGCTTGGTTCCTATGCAAGTCCTTCAATGTGCAATGGGTACCAAGACAAGCAGATGGGATGCATCATTCCGTATCTCGAGCTTCCGTATCTTGAGCAACGTTACCACCAAGGTCAAGTGATCTAGTGGAGCAAAGGATATCAGGTTATTGATTGGCAAGACTGATCCTTTACATGGGAAATTAAGGTCTACTACTACCATTGTCAATGACTTTTGACTAGCATTCCTATCGAGTTCAACAAGGAAGGAGGGATTGTGTTTGGTATACATCCTCTCTTTCTTTGCTTGACTTTGATTATCATATGTACAAGTGAACTGATTATTATGGCGTGGCCTATCAATGAAGCCTAAGTTTATGCTCTGTATTTTGATGGAGCTTCCAGAGGGCCCACTAACACACGAGTGTTCGTGTGGTCATTAAAGATCCTCGATGTAGGGTAGTCATGACGATGGGAGTCTATTTAGGACCCCCTTTTACTAATAATATGGCAAAATACAAGGCCTTGATCATGGGGGTGATTGTAGCCCGATGTGGTGATATCCGTTGATTATTGGTTAAAGGTGACTCACAATTAGTAATCAATAAGCTAAATGGGACTTATAGTGTACGGGATCCCATCTTAGGAATGTACCCTCGTGCAACCTTGGATGTGTTGCATATCTTTAAGATGGTGACTTTTCAATTAATTCCTTGTCAATGGAATCACTTTGCGGATTTTGTGGCTAACTATGCTTTCATGGAAGATGTCTTTTTCAATTGTGGTCCAAGGGGGCCTTTACAATTACCTCCTAACATTAGCCCTGGACTGCTTTGGTGTCTTCTTGCTGACACATCATGTTTCAGTCACTAATGGTTAGTTTGGGTTATGAGTCAAGTAGCAAGTGAGCACCTTCCTACTCTATCATTGATGTATAGGATTGTGTATCATCATATTTGTCGGACACCCCTTGCTATTTATGTAGGGGGTTAGCTAATAAATTGATGCACTTAGTTGAGTAACTTCAAGACCAAAGGATTGTTTCAGGAGTACAATGTGTTGAATGATAGTAAAATGTTTTATTTCATAATGCCAAGAGGGCCGTCTCCATCAAGTTCTAAAGTTTTACTTCATAAGGCCAAGATGGCCATTTTTTTGGTTGTGAAATGTTATATCTCTTTAGGCCAATAGGGCCATACATCTGGTTTGTGCAGGTATGTTTAAAGGTTTTTTTATTTAGTGATTGCATCACACAAGTTATTGGATGAAGTGCCTAGAGGGAGCCTTTGCTACGCAGGAGCTTCTTGTGGCCGTTCCAGGTGGTGTCGTCGCCTTTTTGAGTTTTTCCTTAAGCTAATAATGTTATATGTGATGTGGGAGCCATTTTCTTTTTGTTTGTGGGGACTGGAAATGAAGGCATGAAGTCCTAGGGTTTGGTTAGGTATATCTAGGGGAGATTTGAGCAGTCGTCTACCTCCTGTTAAGACATTGTCAGGCATTAAAGGCCTATGATAGAGCATAGCCCTTGTGACCCTATTCTTTTTGCTTGCTAGGCAGCTGTCCTAGGAGTCCCTGCTAGTGTGAGGCAGTTAGAAAAGTCTACCAAAATAGAAAAGAAAAATAAGTTCTGAATATATCTAAAGATAGAAATTACAAAGGTGGTGTGCTCTAGTTGAGTAACGTTAGGACCAAGGAATTGTTTTAGTAGTACGCTGTGTTGAATGATAGTAAAATATTTTATTTCATAAGGCCAAGAGGGCCGTCTCTATCGAGTTCTAATGTTTTACTTCATAAGGCCAAGAGGGTCATTTTTTTGGTTGTGAAATGTTATATCTCTTTAGGCCAATAGGGCTATACGTTTGTTTGGTGCAAGTACGTTTAATGGTTTTCTCTATTTGTGATTGCGTCACATAGGTTGGACAAAGTGCCTAGAGGGAGCCTTTGCTGCGTAGGAGCTTCTTGTGGCCATTCCAGGTGGTGTTACCACCTTTTTGAGTTTTCCCTTAAGCTAATAGTGTTATATGTGTATGTGGGGGTCATTTTCTTTTTGTTTGTGGGGACGGGCAATGAAGGCATGAAGTCCTAGGGTTTAGTTAGGTATATCTGGGGGAGATTTAAGTAGTCATCTACCTCCTGTTAGGACATTGTCAGACATTAAAGACCTAAGATAGAGGGTAGCCCTTGTGACCCTATCCTTTCTTCTTGCTAGGCAACTGTCCTAAGAGTCCTAGCTAGTGTGCGGTAGTTAAAAAAGCTTGCCAAAATAGAAAAGAAGAGCAATTTTTGAATATGTCTAAAGATAAAAATTACAAAGGTGTGTAAAAAGGGGTTCTAACCCCTCAATTAGAAAAGAAAAAGGAATAAGATTCCTAGAAATAGTTGATTATCACCTTACGAAAGGCTAGTAGGTTCCTGGGGACGCGTTAGAGACCCGCGGCCGATGCCTTGTCTTCCTAGGGGTAGCAGCTAGCTAAAAACAAAAAAGAGGAAGGTTGGAGCGAAAATAAAAGCAAGAAAAACATAAAAGGGTTAAGTGCCGCCTCGTGAGAGCTTGGTAGATTCTTAGGTACCAAATTAGAACCTGAGGCTAATGCTCTATTCTCCTTGGGTGACTTTATCGTCAACTCCCTCCTTTTTACATGCCCAAGTATACAAATCTTGGGAGGAAAATGTGTTACAAGAAAAATATGATGACCCGACTATAGGAGTCCTCACCTAGTAGGAGGCCCTAGTTCCATTGTTGTAAGTTAGGTAGACATTTACATATGCCATGAATACTCCATCCATCAATTTAGAAAAGTCTCCCAGACCATTGCTAAGTCTGAACCCTAGGACTAGTCATTCAAGCCTTCCATATCTAGTGCAAAAGGTAAACTTTGGGATGTCTTCTTCAACTATGCGGATTATCTTAGCACTTCCTCTACTTGTTTATTACCTACTTGTAGGGGCATCACATCTACATACTCCCTTAGCACTTTCTCTACTTGTTTATTACCTAGTTGTTGTTTTGATGATTTGGGTGACTTATTGTCCAAAGGACCCATCACACATAAGTACACCATATCTCCTTACTTCATTAACTTCTCCACTTGCTTGGCACTACATGTCATGATTTTCGGCTTAGAAAAAAAAGACAAGGAACTAAAAAAAATAAAGAAGAAACAAGAGGAAGTGGAAGCTTGAGTGCTAGACTAGAGAATATAATTAGAGTAGGAGAAGGCTCAGATGGCTCTACATGAAAGAGACATCCAAGAGAATTAGTAGGCTCAAGAATAATTAAAGGTTGCTTATGTTGGTTTGTTATAGATTGTTGACACAAGTCTGATCGAAGCACTCACTCAAACTAAGAATGAAGGAAATGAAAACTTGAAAGAAGCATTGAGGAAAATAATGAATGAGCTAGAAAATTCACTATGTAGAGCAAGTCAACTTGAAGCATAGACAAATGTGTATACGCAACACATGGGATGGAGACTTAGGTGGTATAAGTATTTCTACTTGTTGGGAGCAACTCAATATCATGTTAACACAACTTGGTATGATCAACTCCCAATTATACAAAATATGCCTAGGACGTGAGAGTTCTTCTTATGCACTATTGCTATTCCAACAAAGGAAGATACTTATACCTGGGACACTCTTTAATGTCAATGGAACTTCAATGCCATGTGGAGGAATAAGTTAAAGTGTGATTGCCCATAATGCTATGAAAGGTTTTCCAACTCTTCACTACCTAGGAAATATATGCTTTCTTTTGATTATATCTCCATTACCAAACAATTAAAATTACTAACCAAAATTAGAATTCTACGTCATGAATTAATGAAAATGTGTAGGAATTAAAAAAATTATTAATAGAGAAAATGCAATTGGTACTTCATAGATAAATAAATTCTGGGGCAACACAAAGTGAAAGAGTGTAAAAGAAACTATAGGATCTAGAATCATACATTGAGCTTCCAATGATATGTAATAATATACATTGCAAGCAAGTATATAAAGCATGGCCTCCTTTCCAAAGGTTGCTAGTACTTGTAGATGGTTAGAATGAGATAGAAAAAACTTACAACTTTATTTGCAACTTTTGTTAAACTCACATACACAAGGACAAAAGGCTCTAAAAGATACAAATTTATTGCAATGCATAATTTTTAAAAATCCCATAAATATTCTTTGATATAGATTACTAAATTTTTTTAAAATGAATAGGATGATCCATAAAATTTTGCTATATTATTACAGGGACAGGTTTCAAGCGTCCAAGACAACCCAAAAGAATTGTGGAGTTTTTGAGGTCAAGGTTCTCAATCCTAAAATCTACAACGTTGTTTGTAGTAGTCCAACTGCAAAAATTCTAAACTTCAATAAATTATACTGGGCACTAAATTGCTAAACCTAAGATGACTATGGTTTCTCCCCATCTCTCAGAGGCAGCTCCTCATAATGTTCTCCTGCCATGCTAGTGGCGGTTTATCCAGGAAATGTTTTTAATGTTTGACTTTGGAAAGGTTGTTTCAGGGATATAGATCTCTTAGATCTATTTGTATATCTCCGTTTAAAATTCCTTTTTATGTTTTTCTTCACCTGATTAAAATTAATTCTTTTTATTTGTTTAATTTTAAACAAACATTCAAATCAAATTTTCTGACGTACCATAAACTCCTAAATTTTAATCTCCCTTGGTAGACGTTTCCCACTCCGTATGTAAATTTCGTCGTTGCTTATTAGTTTTTAAGTACTTAATTCATTTTGCGAATATAACGTCCTTTCCTTCTTTTCTATTATTAAACATCAACCAGAATAAAACAAGTTCTTCCATACTCTTATGGTTCACATACAACGTTCATTTTAAATCCCGTATATCCCCTTAGTTTTCTTTAAATTATCCTAGTGGCCCTCCACTCCATATATTTAAGAAGTTGATTGTAAAATGAATAACATATAAAAATTTAATATAGATGCTGAGGCTTTTTCTCATGCCATCCAATCATTAAATTGTTTGATTTTATTTTGGTTTTAATTTAAACTAAATTTTATAACTGCAACCTAACATTATTAATCATTATAAAGTGTTGTCAAACTTTTTATTTGTAACTTCCCATGTTTCCTAAATGTTCACACCGTGTATAATCTCTCCTTTCAAAACCAAAACACCATATCTTTATACGAGCATTTCTTAAGTAAAATATTATTAAATCATTATTTCTTTTCTTTAACCCTTACAACATAAATGCACTAACAAATCAAAGATTTTGTTTCCAATATTTCACTAAGAATCCATAGTTTATATCAATAAATAACACATTTTACGTAAAGGAAAACTATGCCTTTTCCCTAAATATAACTCTTTCCTAATTTTTAAATATAACAAAACATCTTTAAAAATATTGATAGAAACTCAGTAAATTCCCTGACTCATAAGCTTTATAGGAAAAATATCATAACTTATAAATTTTCAATTAGTAATTTTATAAAATTTTATTTATGATAATTTTGAGTCATTTTTTAGTGTTTTCGACTGTTTTTGATTTTTAATAAATAAAAACCAGTTCAGATAAATACAAACAACCATGTAGCATGAGAAAACAGGTTTAAAGACATATTTAAAAATATTAAACTAAAGAAATTATCATGCCATATCATTTATTTTAGATAAATCAGTTAGATACTTACTTGTAAAACCGCGGGTCGTGATTCTGTCTTTGGAGTTGCACATCCCGTAGTGCTAAGGAATGTAGTCCACCCAATCGTCTCGAACACAAGATTTCTACTTCCCCTCTCCTGAGATTTCCAACTTGCCAATTGTTTTATTGCAATAGGAATGGTTTTTTATATGAGCTTGAAGATTAAGCCTTAATTAAAAGCTTAATGGCTATGGCTTCTTCTCATCAAACGTGGTGACAAATGAAGGGGGAGGAGACTAATATGATATCTTGACAATCTATCCACCAAACTGTGTGTGAAGTAGAGCGATTTGAAGCTAGAATATTCTTCTCGATGCCTGCAATCTCAGTTTGCCTCAGTACATTGAGGCTCCAGATTGACCATAAGGGAGAGATCATGGCGATGTAGGAGAAGAACTATAATTGACATGATTTTAGAGGATCAATTGAGTGGAATTGACTTCTTTATGCTATCGTGGATCTCATTTCCCCTTCAATTACACCAAAAGAATGGCAAACGATGGTGCCCTCCATCTCTTTCTCTCCTTCAAAGGTGTCGCTTGGAGAAGATGGCGCCTTTCATCCTTTCTCTCTGCTTGAGAAGATTCTCTCTCCCTTAAAAGGATTCTCTCTGTTTTGCAAATTGTTATGTTAATTTTACGATATTTGATAATGATGATAGCAACGATTGATAACCCTTTGCGTCTACTATGCTATCCTTCTGAATTATGGCCGCCATGATGTTGTTTATTGGAGCCCCCATGTCTTGGAATTGTGTCGATTAATCCCGCCTCAATCACTTCAAAGGGAAATAAGATTATTCCATGGACGTGAGAGGAGGAAAGGAAACGACGACGTATCACAGCACCAGTCGAGTCATTGCAATAGAGTAGTGGTATATTGCTTGTTATGGACAGGTATTACACGTCGTTGATGGACCACAAGGAGGCAATGATGAAGGCGATGACCTCTCGAGGGAATGGAAAGTAACAATTTCTTACTTCTCCTCTTCTCCTTAGGAAGCATGATGAAGAGGACGAGGATTGACAAGAGGAGATGAAGAAGCTGATTGATGCTCACAATGGCGCCTTCCTCTCTTGCCCCAACAATTCGAAGATCTCCTCCCTTCCTTCATCTCTATTCGGCCAAGAAGAACCTCCCTTCCCTTTCATCACACCGCCTCCAATCACCTTCGCCTTCGATCACCTTTTTCGTCCTCTCTCTCTCTCCATCCCCCTCTCACAGCCAAGAAGACACCTCTCCCAATCCCCACGACACAAATTGCAACGGCTTCCCTCTCCCATGACATTCATTTTTTCTTCTTTTTCGTTAAAAATTCCTTCTATTAAGGTTTCTTCCTATTAAGATTTCTTCCTATTTAACTAAATATTGCACCTGACCCTTATGCACTCGCTTCTTCTTAATGCATTCCACTATGTAAAATCCTTCTGAAAGCGTCTCACTACCTCCAATCACCTTCCTTCCTTCAACATACACCACCCCTAAGGCAAAGTCAAGACCCCATCCATCTTCTTTTGCAAATAAACGACTCCTCCCAGTTGTGGCTTGGAGTAGGAGTTCATTTACGATAAGACCAACATTGAAATCTTTTCAATTCAGGTCAATTGCAAAGCCGAGGGATAGTGCACACATAATTAAGTTTGTAATGATTTCATGTTGGCATTGGATTCATTATAGCTGATTGGAACTTTCAGCTCTCTATTGCATTTTCTTATGCACTACTCCTTAATTGCATTGATGCAGTGGCACTCATCTTCAGTTGAAATAAACTGTGCCCTCCATGATCTGAACCATAACCTAAAACTACATAATCTGCCATGAATAACATGATTTCTAGTGGCTCTAAGAATATGGATTGCATAAGCTCAAAGGACTTCATTTTTCCAAAGTCCTACAGTCTCTAAGTCTTGGTCTCAATAGCCTATGCCTTACAAATGAGATATAGGAGTTTCTTGTGGTTGTAGACAGGCCAAAAGATTAAATTTTGTACCTACATTCCCTGGCCAGACTGCAAGGACATGGCCTCCAAAGATAGCAACAACGAACACCGCATCTGCATTGAATTCATGTAAAAATTTAGTAATAAGGTGTCAATTGTATACAGTTTTGCCAAAAAATTGTTGCAATAAATGGCATGTTTTTAGGTGTTGTCATTTCTCCCCCACTTAATTGCGAAGCGTCCTCGCGAGCACAACTACATCACGAACATTCAGCATCACGAACACTCCTACCACGAGCACTGCTACGCAACTTTGAAAGAAAAATATACTCTCCTCCACTTAATTGCGAAGCGTCCTCGCGAGCACAACTACATGACCTGCAAAACCGCACATGGACAACTAGTAGACACTAAAAAGATAGGAAAAAATACTTGTTTGTGTCCTATTAAAACACAAACCATACAAACATTCCAAGTAAATTGTATAAAAACTTATGCAAACTAACATTCTCCCTTACTCACTCTCCCCACTGAAATGCATAACAGAGCTTCATCCATTGCATAGAATATACCAACTAGGAAGCTGTCTAGAGCCGCTAAATAACAATAATCCCTCTAGGCAATAAATTGCCACACTACTATCCTACTAAAAATATTGTTTCTGAAATAGCATCACTGATAAGATCGTTACTTAACAAAGAACCCAAACAAGGTAAACTAATACTACAACACTAAATAGGACTCCTAGGGTTTAGCTGCTAACCATCCATGTTCTACTAAAACAACCAGCCAATGGTTCGTAACTTCTAATTGTCCAAGGCTCTTCTTTTAAGTTTATGTTTTAATGGTTTTTTTTTAAATGTCAAAAGAGTATATACATTGATTCTTTTTCCCAAAAGGTCCCACCCCAAAGAGATACAAGGCATCGGACACAGGGCACCCGTCAAGGAAATCCCTACAGCCTACCAGGACCTCAGAGGCGATGGTTATCTTCTTTTGGTTGTTTTTTTTTTTCAAACCCTGCAGTCTCAGGGTGTTTTTTTTTTCTTTTTTTTTCTTTTTCTTCTTGCTTTCTTTCTTTAAAAGAATAAATATATAGACTCTTCCGAACTTTTAATATTTGGATTTTAAGGATTGTTTTGTTGTTGTTTTTTTTAAAAAAAGGATCAACTAAGAAGCTAAGAAGACATCACTTAATTGAACCGTCAAACATTTCAGCTCAACAACTTCGCTCGAGGAATCTAATCTAACGCATAATACTAGTCACTCTGCCTAGGCAAATGATAAGCAAAGAATACTCACCAGCTCAGCATCTTTCTTCCATGCTACTCCTAGTCAAAATTTCATGGAGAGAACCTTGTTATTCAGCTATCCCACATATCGCTAGAAAAGCGACCAAAAGATAGGGAAAAACTCTATAGGATTCCTAATCGGACACCCATACAATGAAATTCACTATGTTATGCACACACATCACCCCCTTTTTTAATCACTCCCTAATGCTAAGTCCCATCCCTTGTGAGTGGACTTCATATAGAGAATTGTGTATATATATCATTCATATTTGTTTAAAATATTTATTTATAATTCCTCTGTAATTTACTTAAGTGTTTTTTCCTTTTTTTTTTTCTTCGACATCTCTAATTCCATCAAATTTTTTATTCATGTATTTTTTTCAAAATGAATATGAAATAAAAAGTTTAGGTATGTAACAACCTTGTATGTTCGTGGATATTGCAACTCCAAGAATCAGCAACAAAAGCATACAACAGTGTGTAACGCAAGATCATAGTCAAATCTGCACATGAAACATACACTAGCCAGTACAATGTTAAAGGGTTAGATAAATAATAAAACTTTTCCCTGTACAAAAGAATTGTCAAATATTCATGTCATAATCTCGATCAACTAGACTGTCGTAACGCTCCCACTGCTTGGTTGTTTAAGAAGCAGTATATTTCTCCACTTGATAACCATTCTTACATAGAGAACTGTCCATCTTACCAACTTAAATATCCCAAACTCCAGCACTGAAAGGAATATCCTGACCGTGCGTGCAACTAACTACCTAACTACGTGGAAAATAAAACTAAAGTGCATGAAAACCTACAGGATATCAATAACTCAAAGCATTGTATGTTTTTTTTAAAAACGATATATATTTGTTTGTTTGTTTGTTTGGGTTTTTTTTTCAAAATGTAGAATAAAAGAAAAAACATAAAAGACTAAGAAAACAAAATATCTAAACTAAAATCTTCAAAGTCTCTGAGATCTTCTAGTGAAAACAATAATCCTAATCCGAAATCATCAACTCCATCTAAGTCAAACCTATTAACTAAACTATCATCTATAGGATGCTCAAGAATAGCCTCTAGCGTAGACATATCAGAAGTCACAGATCTGCTATCAGGTGCATCGCTAAGAACCTCCATCACATCATGGAGCGAAGCCGAAGCTGCATCATCATAGTAGGGCATAGGGGCCACTGGTAAAGCATCTAAGGAATGCCCCTCGGTCGCATCCATGTACCAACAAATATAATCCCAACATGGGCAGGGAACACTAGTCTGCAAATCATGGTAAGATGGAGTAAGGCGGTAGACAGTGGAACGATATCTCGCAAATTCTGCTTGCTCTCGGCCTACCCTAGACTGACCAGCGCCGCGCTCAGGAGAAAAAACACTATTATAATCATGACGCTGGTAGGTATAACCAATCATTTCCTGCATGGCAGTGGTACCATAGCGTCGAAAGTATGTGCGACACTGCCAACACAAGAGCTGAGCACGCACAAATAAATGCCACTGACAGGACCTACAACCAAAAGGTGGATGATACTGTAAACAAAAAATAATCACAAAAGAAGAACCACAACATGCCTCCCCTCTCGGTGCATATAAAAACTTGTCATGCGTCTGAAAACGCGGAATATCGTAAGGTCCAGCATGAACAGGATCAGTACTATCGGCATCAATACGAGGGTAAAGCGCATCCATCCACAAAAAGGCCATACCTACATCCCATTTAAAAAACCCCCCAAGAAAGAAAAGACATCCAAGAGTGGATTAGACAAAATATTATTTTAACTACTAACCTAACTATACCTAGCTAGCCTAAGTCACAAAATGTTTAAGGCGCAGGCCATTAACCCTAAATATCTCATTTTCAGCATTAATATCCTGCACATCAAGAGAACCATTATCATAAACATTAATCACCTTAAAAGGTCCCAACCAACGAATTTTAAGCTTCCCAGGAAATTTATAATAACGACTGTCATAAAGTAAAACTAAATCGCCTTCTTTAAACTCCCGTACTTTAATATTCTGGTCGTGCCATGCTTTACGACGTTTTTGCATTGCTTCTAGACTTTGTAGAGCTAATAATCTTTCCTCATCCAACTTTACCAATTGTAAAATCCGTTGTTTCAAAGATTCAACCTCACCTAGTCGTAATGATAGAGCTACTCGTAAAGTGGGCAACTCTTGCTCAATAGGGAATATAGCATTAGTGCCATAAACTAAATTGAAGGGTGTATTTTGCACTGTCACCTTATAAGTAGTTCTATAGGCCCATAACGCTTCATATAAACGTTCATCCCAATCTCGCCTGTGGGAAGCAACCGTTTTAGTTAAAATCCCACATATAATGCGATTGGTTACTTCAACCTGACCGTTAGCTCTGGGATAATAAGGTGTTGATTTGCGATGTTTAATTTTATAGATTTCCATTAACTCGCTGATAAGACCATTCAAGAAATGGGAACCTCGGTCACTTACTAATTCCAGTGGGCAACCAAAACGCGTAATAATATTCTCATACATAAACTTAGCCACATCAATGGCTTTATCCGTTTTAAGCGCTTTCGCTTCCACCCACTTTGTAATATAGTCAGTACAGACTAAGATATAACGATTCGATCGATATCTAGTAGGCGGATCGATTGGGCCTACAAAATCAATTCCCCATTTCTCAAAAGGTGCTAATGCTAATATAGATGTCAAAGGCGTAGCAAAACTCTTAGAAGGACGACCAGTCCTTTGACATACATCGCATTTGCGACAATAATAATAAGTATCTTTAAATAGAGTAGGCCACCAATAACCAGCTAATAAAACTTTTCTTGCAGTCAATTCACCGGCAAAATGGCCACCACACGGCTCATCATGCAATGCCTTAAGAACCACTGGTACTTCATCTTCCCTTACACAACGTCGATAGATACCTTCGCGTGGAAAAAATTTATAAAGGTAACCCCCTAATAATCCATAGGAGCGTGATTGCATTAATATCTGACGTTTCCTGCGTTTATCAGCACCAGGTGGATATCGAGCAGTACTAAGAAAATTCGCAATATCAGCATACCATGGAACTTGTGTCTCCACAGTAAAAAGTGATGCATCCGGCAAATCATCTTCCACCCTTTCCTCCTTGTCTGATGTTAATAATCGTGATAGATGATCTGCTAGCACATGAGCTCTACCAGGACGAGTAACTATTTGAAAATCAAACTCTTGGAATAACAACATCCAACGAATCACACGTCCTGAAAGTTCTGCTTTATTAAGCAAATACTTTAACGCCTCATGATCAACATATATAGTAAACTTATTCCCTAATAAATAATGACGAAATTTCTCCACCGCAAATACCATTGATAGGCATTCTTTCTCAGTGGTGGTATAATTCCTTTCTGCATCACTTAAATTTCGACTCGCATAATAAATTGGATGATCCACCTTATTATCATCTGCTTGGCACAAAACAGCTCCTACAGCATACATAGATGCATCAGCATGAATATGGAATTCTTTTGTCCAATCTGGGGGTGCGAGTACTGGTCCTTCAATTAACTTATGTTTAAGAAATTCAAATGCTTTCTGGCAAACACCATCCCAAATAAAAGGAGTATCCTTTCGTAGTAGATTTGTCAAAGGTGATGCCACCTTTGCAAAATCGGAAATAAATCTCCGATAATAATTTAAATGTCCTAAAAATCCACGCAATTGCTTAAGATTTGTTGGAGGTGGAAGTGCAGAAATCTTAATAATTTTAGCTGGATCCATGGCAATACCTTCTTTAGAAACGATATGCCCCAATAAGGTTCCTTTTGGTACTCCAAAAACACATTTATCAGGATTCAAAGATATACCTACTTCATCACTACGTTCAAATACTTGCGTTAGTAACTCAGGCATTTCTTTTGCCGTACCATAGACACAAAAGTCATCTAAGAAAACTTCCATCCATTGACGTAGAAAATCTTGATAAGCTGCAATCATAACTCTCTGAAATGTTGCGGGTGCATTGCACAAACCAAAAGGCATTACTCTATAAGCAAATGTACCCCATTCAGTAGTAAATGTAGTTTTGGATTGATCTTCAGGATGAATTAGTACTTGGTTATAACCGCTAAATCCATCCATGAAAGAATACAGCTCATGACCAGCAACCTTATCAAGTACCTGATCAGTAAATGGCAAAGGAAAATGATCTTTACGTGTTTTGCTATTCAGCTTTCTATAATCGACACAAATGCGAATCTTCTTACTATTCGTCTTGGGTACTACCACAATAGGAGATACCCATTCACTGTATGCAACAGGATAAATGAATCCAGCATCTAAAAGCTTAGTAATTTCAGCTTTCACTAACTCTGCATACACAGGGTTTATTCGTCGTTGACGTTGACACACAGGTTTTGTGCCTGGTTCTAGATCAATATAATGCTGACATAATTCAGCTTTGATACCCTTAAGGTCCCTATATGACCAAGCAAAAGCGTCAACATGCACTCGTAAGACTTCTTCGAATCTTTCACGATGTGGCGATTCCAATTGGTCTCCTAAACTTAAATATTTTCCTTCTGCCATTTTAAGCTTAACTACTTCAACTTCAGGCTCTTCAATAAATAGAGAGTCTATTCTTCGTGGCTTAATTTTGGGCACATCTTCGGATATCTGCATCAATACATTTTCAAGCAGGTTATTCTTAGTACTTGATTCCAGTGCTTCTTCTCCCACATTCACAGAATTTACTAAAGGTAAAGCCCTATAAGGAATAATAGCCAGGTTATCTTGCGTAGCACCATCAACTTCTACTCCATAGACATTTACTAACTCAGGAAAGGATTTTTCAGTATATCTCTTCCCATATTTATCTAAATCGCCATTATTGACATTTACATTTTTACGAGATTTCATGGTAAATGAGGTTCTTACAGAGTCAATTACGCTAGGTATCTGCTCTGAAGTACGTGGATATTAAGCATGTAACCTACGGCGATATCGACGTAAAATTTCGTTATTCTTTTCTAGACATTCCTGATCATCTAAACTCCAAAACCATTGATTATCTTTAAGCTTGAGAATTAATGAATGTAGATTCTCATCCTCCTCGCCCTGAATTCGACAGCCCAAATAATGTATAACTTGTTTCAGTTCCATAAAATTCCTAGGTGCTGCAGGTTCAAACCATCTAAGTTGTGGCTCTTGCCCATCCCCATAAATAGTAAAATCCATTACTCTTTCTTTTGGATGAGGCAACACCACCACTTGCATATTGTGCAATTTAACCTTAGTAGGTTCAGATTGGACTTGTTGATAACCAATTATCGGTCCCCTAGAACAGCGATAAATCTTCTGCACAATTCCGGTCGAACGCCTAAAAGAATGACACAACCAGGGAACATTTGTAGGGTTTTTCTCTTGAGTCTCTGGTTCAAAAATATTCTTAGATTTATTTTTTTCCAAAAACCTATCAGTGTCTTCATGTTCTTCCCAATAATTTGTATCCATAGATAACGCTTGGTCCATTTGTAACTCACCCCTACTGAATTTAGATTTCTCTTCTTCTAAATAAAATTCTAAAAGCGAGATTTCATCTAGATATCGCCTTTCTCTAAACTGAAACTCTGCCTTTTCCTTTTGCAACTCAGTAATCTTCTTCATTGCTTCATTTACAGCAGTCAACGCTGCCTCACGCTCTACTTCCAATGCCTCTTCCAATTCTCTAATAATCCTAGCGTAATTGCCATGATATTCACGAGAAGTCTGTGAAAACCTATTAAAAGCCGAAGCTGAATCATCCTCATCCTCACGAGATAGTGGTCTTTGTAAGGGTTTGCACCTATGCCTACTACTCCTTTCTCTTTCCTTCGCTTCTAGCTGGTAGTAATAAATCCTTTTAGCTCTATCTGGCAATTGTCCAAATCCAAAGGGTAAAGCATTTTCCCCATAAGGAAGAGCTTCTAAAATCCTACTCTCCAGCATACTATTATGATTATCAGTAACATCATCTTCTCCCATACCTTCTGAAGAGGTTATTGAAATGTCAGCCACATCAGATATCATTAACTCAGGCATTTCTTCCTCCTCTAATTCATCCATAGAAATCACTTCCGACCTGTTGTAAGCAGAAAATCCATCTTCTTGATCATTTCCTTCTTGATCCGTAGATAATTGAAAACATGTTTCAAGTGAATCATCAAGATATTCTGCTTCTTCTACTGAAAGCATTAAGCAGTCGAGGGTTGTATCTTCGGATGTGGATAACCACTGAGTAATATCGCTATCCGAATCATTGTCAGATGAAAACGCTACAGCATATTCACCAATACCCATCTGTTCTACCTTGTGAGGCTGATGTACTATATTGACCTCTACTTTCTCTGCTCCTGCTGGGTGTGGTGTTTTAAATAACCAGGCATAAGGCCCTTCATGATCAGTCCCCTCCATTTCTGAATCATAAAACTCACTGTTGGATCTCTCATCCATTTCACTAACTGCTTCATCTCCTGAATCTTTCAAAAATCCTTTTGAAATAACTTGTATCTTAACCCTATCGTCTCTAGGACCAATCACAATTGAACCTTTATACCAGTCATGAATGCATCTTGCTTGGTATAACCAAGGTCTTCCCAACAGGACAGAATACGATGAAATATTTGTTTGCGAACGAACGATCAAATAGTTCACATGAAATTCTAATCCGGCTACTACAGATTTCACATTTCGCAGTAACCCCAAAGGAGTTACTTTTCTTTGATCAGCCACACGTAAAACAATATGAGTAGGTTCTAGATCCTTCAACCCTAATTCTTGGATAGCTTGTTCTGTCATCAAATTAACTGCTGAACCGCCATCTAACTGCACTTCATGTAGCAAGTGGCCATTAATAGTAGTATCGATAACTGGAGCTCCTGGGTCCACAAATAAATCTACTATTTTTACATCCTTAGTTGTTTTTCCTTTGGAAGAATTTTCACTGACTTTAGAAACGTTTATCTCACTCCTCTTCCTTCGACGCCGAACTAATTTATGGTAAAGTTGTTTCCGACAAACAGGCGCTATTTCTAGCAATTGCCGAAGGTTAATAGTCAATGATATTTCTTCTAATGCAGCCCAAAGATCATAGGTCTTATTTACGGATTCTACATAATCTTTACTCCCTTCCTTAGGAGGAACCAATCTTTCGGGAAAAGGAGCTACTCCCACTTGAATCTTAGGATTTACTAAGGGCACAGTGTCGTGATGCTGCGCATCTGAGCCGTGAACACCTCCATTTTTGTTGTGCATTTGTGTTAATTTCTGCGTGTGATTCATTGTTTGTGTGGTGCATTTTAATAAACTGCATTCAATGTATGTATATATTCCCTTAAATGTATTGCATATTCGATGCTTGTAATAGGAAGGAAAACCTATCCTTCCCTTTGTAGACCGTCCTGTTCGTGGGAGCATCCGAGACTTGGGGCAAGCTTACAATGAGTCCTTCACTGAACCAGAAGGTAATCAGGACTCTAGTGATAAGGTCCCTGATTTTGTTGAGACGATGAAATACTGTCCAAACGAGGCTGTTCGTATGGGTGGTCGCTATGCATCAAAGGAGGAATTCACAAATGGGAAGATAGGGAGCTAAAGATAGTGGAAAAATATTCGTATGGCAAAGAGGGGGAAAAGGAGGATTTGAATGGCTAAGGGGGGAAAAGTTCAGAAAATCCAGGACCTCCCCGTGCTCGAAATGGGTGGTTACCTTCTGAGGCGAAGGGGGGGAGAAAAGGTGCGATTAGTTCGGATCCGACGCCCTTATGGAGAGGAGAAGGGGGAATGGCATGAGGGGTTGATCCGCTATTCAGAAGTAGTGCCTCACAAGGAATCGTGGAAAAACAGCAACAGAGCTAAAGTATCCACCACTTAGAGACTTTGGAACGACAGCTTGCAGCTCAATTCCATGAGATTCAGCTTGATCTTCGTATAATGGAAGCAATTCCAGGACGACAGAATACTGGAGTTTTGGGGACAAACTGGCGACGTTGAGAGTCGGCTTATACGCTTGGTTTGCCGGAAGCAGTTCTGGCAATATACATGCCCGCGACGCAATCTTCACTACTGCTCCCTGTCTTGCTACAGAATTCATAGCTCCCGATGCAGAGTCCTTTCATCTGACAACGTTCTTGCTGAGATAGCAGGGCGTCAACTCATACGGGAAGCTTATGGGACTAAATTAAATGGAGCAGACCGCCTGTGGGATGCCTATGGGGGGAAATTGAGATACTAATTGTTGATTGTTGCAAGCGTGTTCTCTGTGCTTCCGTTCTTGCTCGATTCCTTCTCTTCCCTACGGCTCAGGATCTCCTCCATTAGCTTACACCTTGCCGCCCCAAAATACCTCGTTTTTCACCTCTGTCATTGAGTGCAGCAGGGACATGTCCAGCCGAACAGTTGCACCTTCGTCTCCCTCCTCAAAGGCCGTTCATGCTTGTCAAATTCGAAACAGGACACCAATCTCTGTGCAATTCATGCGAAACTTCTGAGCGTTGATGGGAGAAGAGGGTATGAACTTCTTTGCCGAGAGGAGATCTCGCAGTCTGAATTCATGTAAACATTGTATCTCATCATGATGACATGGAATTAAACTTTCGGGTTCTTGATCTCCAATATCTTGACTTGAAATTCATCTTCTTCTATCTCACGCCCTCTCGTCCTGTAATTCCAAAAAGGACTCGTACAATCGTGGCATCATGAGCAAGTATGGAGAATTGGAGAATCTGAATTTTTGTGACAATTTGACTAATCATATGGTGGGTAATGTTTGTGTACAATTCCGAGAAGAAGGACATGCATCAACTGCTTTGAAAGGGATGACTGGACATTTTTTTTTCTGTTGATCGACCTATCATTGTAGATTTCTGCCCTGTTACAGAGTTTTTAGAGAAGCAGTTTCCGACTGCCTGTTGCCAGCATCTGTGCCGAGGCAGAGCACTTGGATTGTGCTGGAATCACGCGGTTTAATTTAAGCAGATGATGTTCAGAGAGCTTTACCATTGATATTGGAAGTCCAAGCTATGGAACTCTTCCTATCTTTGCATTAGAGGGTGCCACTAGACACAATGTACCCAGCCTCCAAGCAGGATCAAAGTTGTACATGCGAGTTGTGAATGCTAACTATGACATGCCACTTGAGCTTCATGCATTGATGCCACTGGGAATTCAGCAGGCTTTGGACAGTTGAAGAATGGTTTGTTTATAATTGTTCAACAGGACTTGTTTGAGTGCTGCTGAGCAGGCCCACCTGTCCTGTACTTGATGCACTCAGCAAAAGCTTGTCTTTTGAAATTGCTCGAGTGATGGTGCAAAAATTGTTACAAAGGGTACAATGATTTTAGCCTATTGAAATGCTCGTGTTGCTGGAGATCCTCCAGTTTCCTCGTGATCAAATATCCCAAAGGTTCTGTTTAGGCTGAAATTTCAGTAACCCTGATCTCATTCTCAGTAAACCTCTCGACAGAATTTTCATCTTCAAACATGGCATGCTACAGCTGAACGACCACAAGCAAGTCTTTACTTGATGCTGTACTTGTTGAAATACAAAAACTGTTCATGACAGCTTATCAAGAACATGAATTTGCTCAGTTTCTTTGTTGTAACTCTATGATTATGATAAGGAATATAGTGATCATTGACTTCCAACATTTGAGTTCTTCTTGTTAGCCTCATTTCTTGCTGTACCTTGAACCCCGTGTTTTGCAGCTCTCGCACAATCTCTTTGACATTTCTGGTGAACCCGACGTGAAAGTGCTGCGTCATCAGCAAGATGGGAGACTCGCAAGAAGAGATGACAGATGATAATGTCATGAAGAACCTGTTTCAGTCATTTACCATGTATATGCAGCAGTAAGTTCATGCAAAACGAGACAGTGATGCTATGGATGCCTTGAAAGCTGTCCAACAGGAGATGAAGCAGTTTAATGGCCAGCAAGTGTCAACTTACCTGCATTTGTATGAAGAAAAGATGAAGTTTTTTGGGGTTTCTCAAGATGTTTGGAGCCGCTACTTCTTGCGGATCGTGGTGCGCGCTCTTGAAGGGCGAATTGCAGAAATTCAAGAGGCACATGCAGGTTGGGCTGAATTTAAAAAGGCATTAAAAGATGAATATTTCCTGGAAGATACAGGTCTTATGAATCGCAGGAATTTTTTAACATGGGTGTCTATGCCTAATAAGGGACTTTCTGTTACTGCTCTTTTGCGAGAGTTTGAAAGCCGTTATGATCAGTTGGATGGGACTGAACAACAAGCTTTGGAGATGCAGAAAGTGGAGTTGTTTTTGCAAGCTGCAGATGCTGATTTGCAGGAAAAGTTGGATGATCTTTTGGAAGATCAAGCTACTGATTCAGGTTTAAAGACTGAGTGGAGGCATGTTATTGATGCTGTGAATGCTCTTGTCAAGAAGCAGCGCAGGAGAGTCAGATTGCATCGTAATTCAGGAACAGTTCCTGAAAAATCCATGGAGACTTCTTCTTCTACTCCTGCTACTTCTTTGCCTAAGCCTACTCCTCCTGTTATGAATCCACCACCTGCTGCTCCAGTGCCCTTATCTGTAGATGATGTTATTAAAGGCTTGGCGGATTTGACGATTGAAGCAGTCAAAGCTGAAGTTGGTAAGTTAAAGGAGCAACTTATGTCAGTACCTGCTATAGCACCTGCTCCAGTGACTGCTTTTCCAGCTGGTCAAAGAAAAGGGCGACGATGTATTTGGTGTGATAGCACAGAGCACCAACACTGCAGAGATTGTGATGCTTTTCAGGAAGCACGTAGGAAGAATGTAGTGTTCTGGGGACAAGATGGGAAGATATGGCTGACAGAGACTGGCGCTCCTCTTGACACGAACTTTGGTAAGGGAGGTATGAAGAAGCTTGTTGATGATATGGCTGCGCGATCAGCTTATGTGAGTGTTAGAGGAGATGCTTCAGCTTTTGGAGTCCAGCTTGAGCAGAAATCTGATGGAGACTCTGCTTTATGGTCTTCTTCCTTGGAGATAGCGAGAAGAGGGAAAGTTCAAACTTCTACTATGACTTGTGTGGGCTCTAGCATCCGAGGAGAAACAGGATGGGATTCTCCTGTTGACAGGTATTCTATTTTTGCTTATATGGCTAAAACGCAGGGTTTAGATGCCATGGTTGAGGAAAAGAGAAGAAGAGATGAGGAGGGTCCTAGCTCCTCCAAAAAGACTAGAGGGGGTGACTTTGTTTCACCTCCTGTTACAGCTCCACCTATGTCAAATTCTCCAACTCAAACAGGTTCCGATCAGCCAATGGAAGACAAGCAGAAGGAAAAGAGACAACCAAGAAAAGAGCCAGGATTCAAGCTCTTGTCAGACCTTGATATGCAAACGGATATGAGTAAGATTTTTCATGAAAGAATTTTGAATAGTGAAGTCACTTTTACTGTTGGAGAGGCTCTTGGGATTGCTAGAAGAGAAATACAGGATCAGATGCAGGATCTTTTGCGGAGAAAACGGCATGCGATGGAAGGACCTGCTTTACAGGGATTGTGGCATGGAGCTCTTGAGAAAGAGCATGATGATGATGCAGTGATGGTTGAGAATGCTTCTGTTAATCCGCAATTGGAGAAAATAGTGCAGCCTATGCAGTATGAAGATGAAGAGACTCCTATTCTCATTCCTCGCAGCCATTTTTCACGAAGTCATTGGGCTAGAGCAACCACTGAGACAGTGGTAAGGATTGGAGAGAAGCAAATTCCCTTGATTGCTTTAGTTGATCATGGTTCTGAAATCAATCTTATTGCTCGAGGTGTTTATGAGAGTGGCAAGTGGCCTATGGATGCAGAGCATGGCTGGCGCATGAGAGCCGCCAATAATACTTCTGGTGATATGTATGCTGCTTGTCCGAGTATCAGAATTTCTATTGGTAATGTTGAAGAGGATTATCATTGCTTTGTTCAGGATTCATGCTCTTATCCGATTATTCTTGGACAGCCTTTCATTACAGAAGCAAGAATGGAAACAAAAGTGATGGATGACGGATCAGCTTATGCGCGGATACGCAATAAAGATGGTATGCGAGCTGTTCAGTTTATGACTGTTGGGGTAAATCATCCGAGAAACAGGGACTCCTTGCGTGAGGCACCACTACCTGCGAAGGAGTTGGATTTTCATTAGGTACCGCTGTCTTGCGAGACGCGAGTGGTACGGAGCGGAGAAAAGAGGAGATCTCGCCTCCTGGCAGTCAGTCGTTCTCCAATAACTTTGTTGGATTTACTTCAGATAGTTCGGTAAGTTATCAGAAAATTTCAGATTTGCCTAGAGCTGCCAGGCAGTACATTGGTCGTAAGGAGAAAGAGTTGAAGAATGCAGGTATTTTGCAAGCAGAAGAGCATGTGGATGGATTGTATGAAGGGATGTCTTATGCAGATACATTGTTTGAGATGAGTGTAATGCTGAAAACTGATGTATGTAAGGGTTCAAAGATTATACCTGTGCAAACCTTGGATATGTTTCAGGAAATTTCTGGTTTTATGCTGCAAACAGAGTTAGAGGCTGAGAAAACTCAGCAAACTGAATTTATGGCTGATCTTGATCAGCTAATAGAAGTGCAGAGGGCTGAATCCATTCAGCCAATAGAGTTGAATGCAGAAAAATTTCTGCATACAGAGTTTCAGGCTGCACTCATGCAGTCCATAGAGCTAAAGGCTGAAAATTTTCAGCCAACAGAGTTGAATGCAGAAAAATTTCTGCATACAAAGTTTCAGACTGCACCCATGCAGTCTATAGAGCTAAAGGCTGAAATTTTTCAGCCAACAGAGTTGAAAGATGCTAAAAATTTGCAGAAATTGCAGCAAAGGAAAGAATGCTTGAATGATGCCAAGGTTGACACGAAGTATAAAACAGTTGATAAGAAGGTTAAGCCGGTTGCAGGCCCGCTTCCTTCTGATAGTGATGAGCAGATTGAAAAAGCTATGAAGCAGCCTATGTTGAGGGATCCTGCGAATATTGGACATAAGTTTACAGCTGAAACTCTTGCAGAATTGAAGATTGGAAATGAAGATTTTTTGCTTCCAGTGGAAAAAGAATGTTTTAGAGAGATGCTTGGACGTCATGGTAAGGCATTTGCTTTCTTTCCACATGAAATTGGCTGCATTAGTCCCGAATTGGTAGCACCTATGGTTATCTTCACTGTTCCTCATGTACCATGGAATATACGTCCTATACCTGTGCCTAAAGCACACTTGCCAAAGCTGATAGAGTTGCTGAATGAGAAGATTAAAATGGGGATTCTGGAGCCCTCTTCTGCACCCTATTCTAACAGGTGGTTTACTGTACCAAAGAAGAATGGTACTTTGAGATTCATTCAGGATATGCAGCCCTGAACAAAGTGACAATCAGGAATGTGGGTACAGGTCCAGTTGTGGATGAATTTGCTGAGGCTTTTGCAGGACGAGCCATCTATTCACTAGGTGACTTGTATTCAGGTTATGATCAGTTTCAGCTTGCCTTGGAAAGCAGGGATATTACTACTATGTGGACACCTATTGGTCTTGTGAGGATGTGTACCTTGCCTCAAGGTGCTACAAACTCAGTTGCTCATATGATGAATGCTATGCATATAGTTCTTCGAGACTATATTCCGCAGTATACCATGCCATTTCTAGATGATGTGCCTATTAAGGGTTGTGCAGAAGAAGAAAAGAATGAAAGTCTTGATTTGCGTGGATGTAGACAGTTTGTGGCTGATCACTTGAATGCTTGTGAGCAAATATTGACACGATTAGAGGAGGTAAATTTGACACTTTCAGGGCTGAAATCTGTCTTTGCTGTTAATGAAGTCATCATAGTTGGGCATATGGTTGGATATTATGGCAGAAAGCCTTCTCCTGCAAAGGTGGATGCCATAAACAGGATTGCAGAGTATTGCTCGACTACTTCAGAGGTGCGGAGATTTGTGGGAGCTTGTGTATTTTACATGATTTGGATTCCTCATTTTGCTCATATTGCAGATGTTCTCTATCAGCTGCTTCGAAAGGGGCAGAAATTTCATTGGGATGAGAAGCATTCAAGAGCCATGCGTAAGCTCAAGAAGCTGTTGCAATCAGCTCCTACTCTACGCAAGGCGGATTATCAGTGTGGACGGCCGATCATGTTGACAGTTGATACTAGCCCTATTGGCATAGGTTGGGCTGTGGGACAGGATGATGCTGATGGAAATAGGTATGCTATCCGCTTTGGAGCTAAAGTTCTTAATGAGCGACAAAGGAGATATCCGCAGATCAAAAGAGAGTTGTGGGGAGTAGTCACTGCACTGAAGTGTGATAAAGGGTATTTCATTGGAGCTTCAGTTATTGTGGAAACAGATTGTTTGCCTTTGCTTGGCATGATTACTAGTTGCTCGACTCCAGATATAGCGATGCTTCGATGGATTGCCTATATCAAATCATTAAATCCAGAATTTCGACACATAGCAGGGAAAGATAATCCAGTTGCTGACATGCTTTCTAGAGCGAGATATGAGGATGAGGAGTCAATGCTTGCAGAAGATGATGAGACAGAGCTTGCTGCTTCTGTCCTTATTCATGATTGTCATGTATCTACTGTTGAAGCTTTTATTGAAGAGCTTTATGTTGATGAGTGGTTGCAAATTGGACAGTATCTAAGTTCATTGACTCGAAGAGCTGATTGGACAGATGATGAATTCAAGAAAATCAGAAGGAAGGCTTATGGGTATTTCTTGAAAGATGGTTTTCTTTGGAAGCATCCAAAGAAAAGAGGAGGCTTGCCCTTGAGAGTAGTTTGTGATGAAGCCATGCAAATACAGATTATGCGAGAGTTTCATGAGAGCTCATGGGCAGGACATAGAGGTGTGTGGGCTACCTATGAGAAAATCAAAGAAAGGTACTGGTGGAAAGGGATGTATAAAGATGTTTCTCACTTTGTGGAGACTTGCAGGGATTGCCAGCTTTACTCTATAGTGCGACATCGTGATGAGTTGCATCCGACTTATCCACTATGTATGCATTACAAGTGGGTAGTAGACTTGGTTACTTTGCCAGTGGGACTTTGGCAGATGAGATATCTTGTCTTGGCTAGGGAGGATCTTACAAACTATGTTGAAGGTAGACCGTTGCGGACGAAGACCACCACTACAGTATGTAAATTCTTGTTGGAAGAAATATTTTGCAGGTATGGATGTATAGGCAAGATTACAGCTGATCGTGGAGAGCTAGATGCTGATGAAGCTAGAGAATTCTTCTCACAGCTTGGGATTAAATTGGCTCTTACTACTGCCTATAATCCAGAGGGAAATGGCAAAAGTGAAAGAGGACATCCGCCTATAGTTAAAGCATTGGCAAAAGCTTGTAGAGGTCGGATTGGAGATTGGCCGAGATTGCTACCTTTTGCATTGTGGGCTGATCGCTCTACACATAGTGTGACTACTGGATACATGCCTGCGGAGTTGATGTATGGGCAAAAACCTGTCATGCCTACTGAAATTTGTGCTCTCACTTGGAGTGTTCTTCCTTGGCATGAGAACTTATCAAGGGAAGAGTTGTTAGCCCTTCGGATTCGTCAACTAGAGAGAAGGGCAGAAGATGTGCAACTAGCCATTGACCGTTTGAAGACAGCCCGTCTCAGAAATAAGGACAGGTTTGATTTAAGGCATCGTTTGAGGCCTAGAGCCATAAAAGAAGGGGATTGGGTTCTAGTCTACGACAGTAGTCTAGAAAATCAGCATAGTAGCATGAGAAAAATGGTTCAAAGATGGTTTGGACCGTATGAAGTGAAAAAGGTTTTTGATAATGGTACCTATGAGCTGGCTGAATTAGATGGAACATTATTGAGGGTGCCTATTGCTGGAAAACGAGTCAAGATTTTTAAGAGAAGAGAAGATGAAGAATATGAACTTGAAGCATTGACAGAAGATGAGCAGGTAAGAGAAAGACATGCTGAAGAAACAGAGGACATAGAAGATGGAGCCGATGGACAAACAGGTCCGCTAGAACCAGAAGATGGACTTGACCTGTTTGTGGACTTAAATGATCCTGGATAGTTGGCACATCCGGAGGATGCGCAGGTTTAGAGGGGGTGGATGTCGTGATGCTGCGCATCTGAGCCGTGAACACCTCCATTTTTGTTGTGCATTTGTGTTAATTTCTGCGTGTGATTCATTGTTTGTGTGGTGCATTTTAATAAACTGCATTCAATGTATGTATATATTCCCTTAAATGTATTGCATATTCGATGCTTGTAATAGGAAGGAAAACCTATCCTTCCCTTTGTAGACCGTCCTGTTCGTGGGAGCATCCGAGACTTGGGGCAAGCTTACAATGAGTCCTTCACTGAACCAGAAGGTAATCAGGACTCTAGTGATAAGGTCCCTGATTTTGTTGAGACGATGAAATACTGTCCAAACGAGGCTGTTCGTATGGGTGGTCGCTATGCATCAAAGGAGGAATTCACAAATGGGAAGATAGGGAGCTAAAGATAGTGGAAAAATATTCGTATGGCAAAAAGAGGGGGAAAAGGAGGATTTGAATGGCTAAGGGGGGAAAAAGTTCAGAAAATCCAAGACCTCCCCGTGCTCGAAATGGGTGGTTACCTTCTAAGGCGAAAGGGGGGAGAAAAGGTGCGATTAGTTCGGATTCGACGCCCTTATGGAGAGGAGAAGGGGGAATGGCATGAGGGGTTGATCCGCTATTCAGAAGTAGTGCCTCACAAGGAATCGTGGAAAAACAGCAACAGAGCTAAAGTATCCACCACTTAGAGACTTTGGAACGACAGCTTGCAGCTCAATTCCATGAGATTCAGCTTGATCTTCGTATAATGGAAGCAATTCCAGGACGACAGAATACTGGAGTTTTGGGGACAAACTGGCAACGTTGAGAGTCGGCTTATACGCTTGGTTTGCTGGAAGCAGTTCTGGCAATATACATGCCCGCGACGCAATCTTCACTACTGCTCCCTGTCTTGCTACAGAATTCATAGCTCCCGATGCAGAGTCCTTTCATCTGACAACGTTCTTGCTGAGATAGCAGGGCGTCAACTCATACGGGAAGCTTATGGGACTAAATTAAATGGAGCAGACCGCCTGTGGGATGCCTATGGGGGGAAATTGAGATACTAATTGTTGATTGTTGCAAGCGTGTTCTCTGTGCTTCCGTTCTTGCTCGATTCCTTCTCTTCCCTACGGCTCAGGATCTCCTCCATTAGCTTACACCTTGCCGCCCCAAAATACCTCGTTTTTCACCTCTGTCATTGAGTGCAGCAGGGACATGTCCAGCCGAACAGTTGCACCTTCGTCTCCCTCCTCAAAGGCCGTTCATGCTTGTCAAATTCGAAACAGGACACCAATCTCTGTGCAATTCATGCGAAACTTCTGAGCGTTGATGGGAGAAGAGGGTATGAACTTCTTTGCCGAGAGGAGATCTCGCAGTCTGAATTCATGTAAACATTGTATCTCATCATGATGACATGGAATTAAACTTTCGGGTTCTTGATCTCCAATATCTTGACTTGAAATTCATCTTCTTCTATCTCACGCCCTCTCGTCCTGTAATTCCAAAAAGGACTCGTACAATCGTGGCATCATGAGCAAGTATGGAGAATTGGAGAATCTGAATTTTTGTGACAATTTGACTAATCATATGGTGGGTAATGTTTGTGTACAATTCCGAGAAGAAGGACATGCATCAACTGCTTTGAAAGGGATGACTGGACATTTTTTTTTCTGTTGATCGACCTATCATTGTAGATTTCTGCCCTGTTACAGATTTTTTAGAGAAGCAGTTTCCGACTGCCTGTTGCCAGCATCTGTGCCGAGGCAGAGCACTTGGATTGTGCTGGAATCACGCGGTTTAATTTAAGCAGATGATGTTCAGAGAGCTTTACCATTGATATTGGAAGTCCAAGCTATGGAACTCTTCCTATCTTTGCATTAGAGGGTGCCACTAGACACAATGTACCCAGCCTCCAAGCAGGATCAAAGTTGTACATGCGAGTTGTGAATGCTAACTATGACATGCCACTTGAGCTTCATGCATTGATGCCACTGGGAATTCAGCAGGCTTTGGACAGTTGAAGAATGGTTTGTTTATAATTGTTCAACAGGACTTATTTGAGTGCTGCTGAGTAGGCCCACCTGTCCTGTACTTGATGCACTCAGCAAAAGCTTGTCTTTTGAAATTGCTCGAGTGATGGTGCAAAAATTGTTACAAAGGGTACAATGATTTTAGCCTATTGAAATGCTCGTGTTGCTGGAGATCCTCTAGTTTCCTCGTGATCAAATATCCCAAAGGTTCTGTTTAGGCTGAAATTTCAGTAACCCTGATCTCATTCTCAGTAAACCTCTCGACAGAATTTTCATCTTCAAACATGGCATGCTACAGCTGAACGACCACAAGCAAGTCTTTACTTGATGCTGTACTTGTTGAAATACAAAAACTGTTCATGACAGCTTATCAAGAACATGAATTTGCTCAGTTTCTTTGTTGTAACTCTATGATTATGATAAGGAATATAGTGATCATTGACTTCCAACATTTGAGTTCTTCTTGTTAGCCTCATTTCTTGCTGTACCTTGAACCCCGTGTTCTGTAGCTCTCGCACAATCTCTTTGACAACAGGTAATAATGGATGGTCAGAGGAATGCTGCGGAGAATCCGATTCAGGTAGTTCTATATTAGGATCTATGTCCTTAGACTTATCCTTCACTGCTCCGTTTAATTGTGAACTCTCTTCCTCTAAACCTTGCTCCTTCTGTTGTTGCTTTTGTGCCCGAGTAATAACACCAATCATAGGGTCAGCCCTAAAGGTCACCTTACGAGGTATAAATTTTGATTTAACTCCAATATCTTTCCTTATTGTTTCTACTTCAACTAAATTTGCAGCAGACGTTGAAGGTTCGCTAGAGGTTTGTTTCCCTTTGTCAGACATTTTATTATCCTCTCGCTTAGGACAATTCTCTTCATAGTGTCCTTCACCACTACACCTCCTACAAAGAGGAGTATAGTCTTGATTTTTACGCGCATTTGGACAATATGTGGCTATGTGATCTTCTTGTTGGCATCGATAACAAATTACTGGTCCCCTAGGTCTTTGTTGACCACCTTGTCCCATTGGATTACGAAAATTTCCATTATTTCTTCTAAAAGGAGAATTTCTCCCTCGATTACCATCACTGTTGTAATTGTTTCGAGGCACTGGGGGTCTACCCTGGGTGGGCAATCCTCGTGGCCTAAAAGGTTGATTGGGTGGTCCAATCTCATAAGTCCTATTATTACGATCCATGTAATTGTAATTCGTTTGCATTGAACGAGCTTGTTGTTGCTCTTGACCTAATTTATGCCAACAATTTGTATCTAAATGACCAGTCTTGTGGCAAAAAGAGCAAAACGGTGGATGATCGGGCATTAACCTTGAAGGCGTCGGACACTCTGTAGCCACATGGCCGTAACCATGACACTTACCACACCAGATATTAGATCGAGGTGGGTTTGAAGTCGAATTTCCCGATGATTGTTGAGCACTAGATCCTTGTGTCGTTATCGAATAAATTTCTTTCAAAGGCACTTGTACTGCAGTCATAATTTCCTCCTTTAATTTTCCTAGAGATTTCGCAATAATATCTGCTACTTTTGCTTCATCCAGAGGAGATTGAGATTGCGGCATAGAAGGCATTCCTGTCTGCATCATATAGGCTGGAATTGAAGTGTACGGATTTAGAGGTACACTCGACATGTTTAAACTTGTGGTTACCGAGGGATTTAAAGGAACGGTCACATAAGACACGTTCTTAGGTACCCCACTTGAAGTGCTTGGATATTCTGTTCGAGATTCTTTGAATAGATCTCTCCGTCGTTGTTGACTAAGCTGCACTTCTTCCCACCATCTAGCATGTGTTTTAGCATCTGCCAACGTAGCTGGTCGTTGTAAACTAACATGCTGATGAACTTCAGGATTAAGTCCATCAATAAACTTACGTTTTTGCGTGGGGTCGTCAGGAGCAGGATTCATCTTACGAATGATTGTCTCCATGCGCTCAATATAATGTTCAACACTTTCAGTTGCTCCTTGGGACAGATAATCCAGTTGAAGAGCCAATCTATCTTGAAAACCTTGTCGTCTAAATTTTTCTAGAAAAGCTCTTGATAAGGCATCATAGGTCCCTTTATGTTGAGCATCTAAATTCCCATACCATTTCGCTGCTTCATCTTTTAATGTTGCAGGGAAGATATGAAGCTTTTGGTCGTCATCTATTATCTCATTGGCGACGCAAGTCACCTCAAATCTTTGCGAATGGGCATCGGGATCTTCGTCCCATAGCCCCCCGAACTGCGTGAAATCAGCTAATCTAACTGGGTTGCGAGCCATTGTTTCTCTAAATAGTAGCCCTAACCCTAAATCGTTGATAGTATCAAACCACGGAGGTTCCTGAGGTTCCTTAAATAATTGACGCAATTCGAAATTTGACTCTAAATCCCGGTCAAAGAGCAGTTCAATACTCCCAACCGTAGCATTAGCTTCACTCGCCCTATTTTCACTATTTTGCCTACCTCTTTCCCCAGTGACACTGCTAGTACTGGAGACAACTTGATCCCATTGATATGAAGCTGCTTCACTTTCTTTCGATGGTGTTCTATCAGTTGATAAGCTAGGCTGAAGAGGTTCTACCGTTGAGTCAGACACAGCGTCTACTCCCAAATTCAGCAATGCGTTGACCCTCTCTAGCCTTTCTTATAGCCAAGCCTCTTGTCGCACTGCTCGTTCTCTAACTCGCTGATCCCTAGCTTCATTTTGCTGCTTCCGTCTCTCTTCTGAATTCATCCACGAGTACAAAACTAGCTGTTACTGTCATACTCCAAAATTACGCTCGTTCTATTTGAAGCTATAAAATTAGGTTGTCGCTTGTATGCACACTTAGAAGGTTCAAAATAGTCGGCAGCTCTGGGTCTATCTCCCCAAAAGGTAACTTTTCTTCTTGCTCGGGGATTAAACCTAGAATTTCAGCAACCTCTCTCACGTCTTTCGTGTCGAAAGAAATTTTTAAACCTCTGGATACACGTATCCAAGGCAACACATCATCCCACACTACTCTTCTAAATGTCCGATAGGCTGTGCGGTAATACCAATCAAAGTGGTACGATACACTGATTGTATTTATCTCTACCGCGTCTATTAACCCAAAGTGTGTCGCTAGTAGAACTATGGTTTGCGCATAGTCGTTATAACCCCAGCTCCAAGAGGATAATTGTTCCACGTCCACAGTTAATTGTGGCCCAAAATATGTGCCTCTCTCTACTAACTCTGTATCTCTCGCCCAGTCTAGCACTTTTCTTTGGCACTCCTGGGGCAAATTAGGAAAATAGTTCCTTAGAAAAGAGACTGCGTATTCGCTCATAAATAACACTTAGGATCTAAAATACCCTCGGAAGATTTATCACTCGTTCGAGCGCACTTGGCTCCCGGCAGACGCACCAAAAATAACTGGCCAAAGACCAAGCCACTTTTACCCAGGTTAACAAGCCAACTCCTAAGAGTTGTTGCACTAAACAAGTGATTATTGCACTAATTGTTTTAATTTGACTCAACTTAGCCTTCCCTAAAATCTACAACGTTGTTTGTAGTAGTCCAACTGCAAAAATTCTAAACTTCAATAAATTATACTGGGCACTAAATTGCTAAACCTAAGATGACTATGGTTTCTCCCCATCTCTCAGAGGCAGCTCCTCATAATGTTCTCCTGCCATGCTAGTGGCGGTTTATCCAGGAAATGTTTTTAATGTTTGACTTTGGAAAGGTTGTTTCAGGGATATAGATCTCTTAGATCTATTTGTATATCTCCGTTTAAAATTCCTTTTTATGTTTTTCTCCACCTGATTAAAATTAATTCTTTTTATTTGTTTAATTTTAAACAAACATTCAAATCAAATTTTCTGATGTACCATAAACTCCTAAATTTTAATCTCCCTTGGTAGACGTTTCCCACTCCGTATGTAAATTTCGTCGTTGCTTATTAGTTTTTAAGTACTTAATTCATTTTGCGAATATAACGTCCTTTCCTTCTTTTCTATTATTAAACATCAACCAGAATAAAACAAGTTCTTCCATACTCTTATGGTTCACATACAACGTTCATTTTAAATCCCGTATATCCCCTTAGTTTTCTTTAAATTATCCTAGTGGCCCTCCACTCCATATATTTAAGAAGTTGATTGTAAAATGAATAACATATAAAAATTTAATATAGATGCTGAGGCTTTTTCTCATGCCATCCAATCATTAAATTGTTTGATTTTATTTTGGTTTTAATTTAAACTAAATTTTATAGCTGCAACCTAACATTATTAATCATTATAAAGTGCTGTCAAACTTTTTATTTGTAACTTCCCATGTTTCCTAAATGTTCACACCGTGTATAATCTCTCCTTTCAAAACCAAAACACCATATCTTTATACGAGCATTTCTTAAGTAAAATATTATTAAATCATTATTTCTTTTCTTTAACCCTTACAACATAAATGCACTAACAAATCAAAGATTTTGTTTCCAATATTTCACTAAGAATCCATAGTTTATATCAATAAATAACACATTTTACGTAAAGGAAAACTATGCCTTTTCCCTAAATATAACTCTTTCCTAATTTTTAAATATAACAAAACATCTTTAAAAATATTGATAGAAACTCAGTAAATTCCCTGACTCATAAGCTTTATAGGAAAAATATCAGAACTTATAAATTTTCAATTAGTAATTTTATACAATTTTATTTATGATAATTTTGAGTCATTTTTTAGTGTTTTCGACTGTTTTTGATTTTTAATAAATAAAAACCAGTTCAGATAAATACAAACAACCATGTAGCATGAGAAAACAGGTTTAAAGACATATTTAAAAATATTAAACTAAAGAAATTATCATGCCATATCATTTATTTTAGATAAATCAGTTAGATACTTACTTGTAAAACCGCGGGTCGTGATTCTGTCTTTGGAGGTGCACATCCCGTAGTGCTAAGGAATGTAGTCCACCCAATCGTCTCGAACACAAGCTTTCTACTTCCCCTCTCTTGAGATTTCCAACTTGCCAATTGTTTTATTGCAATAGGAATGGTTTTTTATATGAGCTTGAAGATTAAGCCTTAATTAAAAGCTTAATGGCTATGGCTTCTTCTCATCAAACGTGGTGACAAATGAAGGGGGAGGAGACTAATATGATATCTTGACAATCTATCCACCAAACTGTGTGTGAAGTAGAGCGATTTGAAGCTAGAATATTCTTCTTGATGCCTGCAATCTCAGTTTGCCTCAGTACATTGAGGCTCCAGATTGACCATAAGGGAGAGATCATGGCGATGTAGGAGAAGAACTATAATTGACATGATTTTAGAGGATCAATTGAGTGGAATTGACTTCTTTATGCTGTCGTGGATCTCATTTCCCCTTCAATTACACCAAAGGAATGGCAAACGATGGTGCCCTCCATCTCTTTCTCTCCTTCAAAGGTGTCGCTTGGAGAAGATGGCGCCTTTCATCCTTTCTCTCTCCTTGAGAAGATTCTCTCTCCCTTAAAAGGATTCTCTCTGTTTTGCAAATTGTTATGTTAATTTTACGATATTTGATAATGATGATAGCAACGATTGATAACCCTTTGCGCCTACTATGCTATCCTTCTGAATTATGGCCGCCATGATGTCGTTTATTGGAGCCCCCATGTCTTGGAATTGTGTCGATTAATCCCGCCTCAATCACTTCAAAGGGAAATAAGATTATTCCATGGACGTGAGAGGAGGAAAGGAAACGACGACGTATCACAGCACCAGTCGAGTCATTGCAATAGAGTAGTGGTATATTGCTTGTTATGGACAGGTATTACACGTCGTTGATGGACCACAAGGAGGCAATGATGAAGGCGATGACCTCTCGAGGGAATGGAAAGTAACAATTTCTTACTTCTCCTCTTCTCCTTAGGAAGCATGATGAAGAGGACGAGGATTGACAAGAGGAGATGAAGAAGCTGATTGATGCTCACAATGGCGCCTTCCTCTCTTGCCCCAACAATTCGAAGATCTCCTCCCTTCCTTCATCTCTATTTGGCCAAGAAGAACCTCCCTTCCCTTTCATCACACCGCCTCCAATCACCTTCGCCTTCGATCACCTTTTTCGTCCTCTCTCTCTCTCCATCCCCCTCTCACAGCCAAGAAGACACCTCTCCCAATCCCCACGACACAAATTGCAACGGCTTCCCTCTCCCATGACATTCATTTTTTCTTCTTTTTCGTTAAAAATTCCTTCTATTAAGGTTTCTTCCTATTAAGATTTCTTCCTATTTAACTAAATATTGCACCTGACCCTTATGCACTCGCTTCTTCTTAATGCATTCCACTATGTAAAATCCTTCTGAAAGCGTCTCACTACCTCCAATCACCTTCCTTCCTTCAACATACACCACCCCTAAGGCAAAGTCAAGACCCCATCCATCTTCTTTTGCAAATAAACGACTCCTCCCAGTTGTGGCTTGGAGTAGGAGTTCATTTACGATAAGACCAACATTGAAATCTTTTCAATTCAGGTCAATTGCAAAGCCGAGGGATAGTGCACACATAATTAAGTTTGTAATGATTTCATGTTGGCATTGGATTCATTATAGCTGATTGGAACTTTCAGCTCTCTATTGCATTTTCTTATGCACTACTCCTTAATTGCATTGATGCAGTGGCACTCATCTTCAGTTGAAATAAACTGTGCCCTCCATGATCTGAACCATAACCTAAAACTACATAATCTGCCATGAATAACATGATTTCTAGTGGCTCTAAGAATATGGATTGCATAAGCTCAAAGGACTTCATTTTTCCAAAGTCCTACAGTCTCTAAGTCTTGGTCTCAATAGCCTATGCCTTACAAATGAGATATAGGAGTTTCTTGTGGTTGTAGACAGGCCAAAAGATTAAATTTTGTACCTACATTCCCTGGCCAGACTGCAAGGACATGGCCTCCAAAGACAGCAACAACGAACACCGCATCTGCATTGAATTCATGTAAAAATTTAGTAATAAGGTGTCAATTGTATACAGTTTTGCCAAAAAATTGTTGCAATAAATGGCATGTTTTTAGGTGTTGTCATTATACCTGTTTTATTTATCTCATTTAGCTGTAAAAATGTGCTTGGGAGCTCTAGCAAGCTTATTCATATCTTCATGCAGCCATTGATTGATGAGTTGAAAGGTATATTTGTTGATGGATTTAAAGTAGATTTTAATTATCCAATCACACACATTACTAAACATAGAAATTATCTCACTAGAAGATTCATTGCACGTGCCATGCTAATGATGGTAACTAGTAACCATCTAGCTCAATGCAAGATTGGATATTTTAAAGAGAGTGGTCAATCTTTTTGTCATAGACACAAAGTAATAGCTACCGTGGAAAGTTATAAGGGATCAAGACATTATATATATGATCAAAATAGGTTTGAATAGAAACATAGACCAATCAAAGAATCAAGTGATAAAATACTTACGGTGCAACTGTGGTGGCTCCTTTAGAGCTTCCCATTCACTACCTCTCACACTGTATTGACAACATCTCCGTTGTGCAGAGATGGACTGCTACTGTTTGGCATGTGTCGATTCCTACTTAACGCGTCCTCCATGCTACACCCCCAATGGAATAGTTTTTGTTTGCTCTTCCTATCATTTTCTATCAAGCATTGATGGCAACGACAAAGGAGACATTAAGGAAAGTTTATATAGAGAGCAAGGATAGTGAACAAGAGGCAAGGCTACTAGAGATTCCACAAGCTGCCCCTCTTGAGATCCCTCCTACCTTTGGATTTTCCCAGTGTTCTACTAATAAATCAAAGCAGTCAAGTGTAGAGACTGTATCTTCTCCTCCTACCCAAGGCAAGGTCCATGTGGTTAATGACCAACCCTTTGATCTTACTATATAGTCCTCTTCTCCAATTGCCAAGGCTCAAACCTCTTCTACAATATCTCATAAACCACCCGATCAAGCTAGACCCCATTCTACTTAAGGAAGTGAGGCTTCCAATCCAAGGAGAAAAAGAAGGTGTACATTTTATTGTATGCAAAAGTGTTTTAGTGAGATAAGGAAGGCCTAAAAAGCTACATAGCATGTCATTCCAAAGACAACTTTTATCAGACTTTCAAGGATATTTCTGATAGATTATCAAGAGTATCGATTGAAACTGGCCTTTAAAAGAAATGACACCTTGTAGTGATTTTGTATTCAAGAGACATGTGAAGATTTCCTTATAAACTTTACAAATAATGCTGACATTGTTGTTGCTCATGCTCATAGGATCACCTTGATAAACAAAGATTTTAGTACGGTCCACTATACTAATTAAAGGTATGCCATTTTCCAAAAGGATTAACTTCTCCAGAAAAGAGGAGATAAGAATATCATAATCTTGTATACATAGCAAAGTCTCTTTGGCCCTTTTGTTAATCCCATGATTAACAAAAGTGCATTTTTTGCCCTAATGTTAGATCTAGGAGATTATGGGAATCATTTCTTATAAAAATGATTTGGGTGGTTGTGAGTATATGATTAGTGACGTTTTAATTTATATCCTAGATATCCATTATATTGCATTACCTCTCAGTCCGAGTGAGGATCACAATTGTTGATTGTGTGATAACTTTTATGATGGGATTCCTTTCGATGTGAGTGGATATTTTAAACGATTTATGATGTCACAAAATATGGTACAACTTGTAATAAATTTTTAGATTTAAAATAAATTATTTAACTTTTTCAAAATTGATTTTTTATGGTTTGGATAGGTTTAACTTGATGGAATAGTTTTCTACATTAAAAATAAATATCCTTACTCCATCAAAATTGGATTTTTATGGTTTGGATAGGTATTGTGGAGTGTCTTCTACATTTAGAAACCTCATTTATCTTATTTGGAGACGTGTATCCAAAGTTAAGGCCTTTTTTTAAATTATAGCCCTCTTCTAGATAGCACTTGGATTTTTACAAATTTGCTATATTTGTGAACCTTCTTTTTCATGGGAGATACTTTATCATCTTCTGCTTCCATTCAACATAACTATTTGTGCTTTACTTCTTTATGGGATTCCTTTGATTTTATTGTTTCCAATATCATTCAAGCTTTGAGGACAAAGCTACTATAGGCAGGATGGTTTGTAATGAAGGACAATAGAGGATGGAGGAGTCCATTATTAATTGGAAAAAAGGAAAATAGTTAGAGAGGAGAGATTAAATATAGAGGACTATTATAGGAGTATAAAAACTGTCCTTAGTATCAATGTACTTACCTTTTTCTCACTTTTCTAAAATCCAACAAGAAGTTTTAGTGTAGAATTAGTTGTTACTTCTTTGTACCCTTCTTGGACCTTATAGCGACCATGGATTTATGGAGCTCATGTCTAATGGAAGATTATCAATTTCTTGTTCCATTTCATGTTTTCTAGGATTAAATGTTAGTTTAATATAGTTAGAGTAGGTCTTCTCTGCATTCTTAACAAAAGATAACATGTTTATTCAATTTGTCAATTCCATGCAAAAATCTACTATGTGATCACTTTTAGGTACTAATTTGACCAATTTTTTGTCAATTTTTTATGACACTCTATATCATAAGTTTAGTAAAGTAGAAAAAGTTTTGCAAGTTTTATTATTATGTGTCTTCTTAGTTCATAAGTATTATTGAGATTGTGTAACATGAAGATACCCATAGATTAAAGTTCTTCTATAGCAACCCAAATATTACATTTGGATCATCCTTAGGCTCTTAAGTGATATTCTAATACTTAGATTTAGCTACCCTTTAATAGTATATGCTTTTATTACATTTTACTAGTTATAACTCTCTAACTATGACCTTGATTGTTTTGAACTATAATAAAATTATATTCAAAGTAGACCTTTTACCATGAGTTATACTAAATAAAATTTGCATACTCCATTGACTTTTTGGGTCTATATATCATGTATGACTTATTAGTTCTATCTTATCAATCTAATACTAGGAGTTAAATCAAGCCTACTAATTATGTATTATCTTTATTAATCATAAATTATAGCTTAAGAGATGTATTGTGACTAATTTATTGTGACTTATCTTTGGCTTCCAATTACTTACACTATATTCCACTTATAATCTCCCTTGAAATTTTAATTTGGATCTATCATTTATTCTAAATTTCATTTAATTTACTCATTATTATGCATATCATATAACTGAAAGATATTATTATATTTTTTTTTCATATCATTATTTGGAGATAATGGTAATGCATTTAGACTAGGGATTCTTCCTCATTGGTAAATCCATACTTTCTTTGATATTGACTTGTTGAAACCCTTCAAAAAATACTTCCCCTATCACATTAATTGTAGATAATAGTCCATTTTTCATGATCCTCATGCACTCTTCATGATCCTCATGGCTTACATTGGGTAGTTTTCATTTGCCAATGGCTTTATCCTCATGTACTCCTATTGCAATATGTGTGGCTCTCTTTGTATGTATTGGTTAACATCTTATTTTGTTAGTAATGAAATATCCTCTTGGATACTATCATATTACACAAAAAGCACTTTATGATATCAAAAAGGAAAATGCCTCCACTCTACTTTTTTTTTTTTTAAAGGAGGGGGATGGAGGGAGGGAGCCCCGAGGAGGTCAATCATAAATATAAATATGTGTCATTTAGGTTCAACATAAGGTATTTTTAAAATACAATTTTTACATATTTTTTACATATAGAAAGGTCCCATATAAAGGGATTATGTTTTATTAAAGAAAAATTCACAGATAAGGATATTTATAAATAGGCCTTGAACACACACGATATAGAGGGTATACATATAGTGAACTACCCAAGGAGGGACCATATGAAGAAAATAAATGATTATTCATTTTGGGAGGGGAAAAATATTTGAGCAAGTTTATCTTGGACAAATGCATAGTGAAGGTAAACAAAGATCCATCTTTTTAAAAATGTTTTTTGAGGAATCCAATGGTGCATTTACCCACCACCTAAAACTCAATGCTACTTATACTTGTATGCCTATACCTCTCGACTATTACTATACATTAAGGTCTAGTTTCTACATCTTTGTGTACTTTTTGTCACTTCTTAAGATCTCATGCATTAGTTTCCCAAATCCCAAAAAAAATCATATGACTACACTTTTTTATAATGACTTTCTTTACTAAGAGTTATTGGGTTTCATAATTATGGATTAATCATATAGATTTAATGTAAGAATTCTCTCTCTCTCTCTCTCTCTCTCTCTCTCTATTTCTCTCTCTCTCTCTCTCTCCCCCCTTAGCTCCACACTTGTGTAACCAAAGTTTTCAAGCTCTCATATAATTCCATTAACCCATACTAGATTTTTCGACACACGTAGGGTAGTTTTGTTTAAATATGACTCTTAAACACTAGGTCTATTAAGAAACATGTGCCATTATTCATGTTGAGTTCAATATAACTCACTAGACTATTGATGTGTGAAGTATGACATCAAGGCATAATGCTAGTCTTGTAGTTGTACATAAGAAGGTTGTGACATTTAAGCACAAAAACAATGCTTGTTTTTTAGATAGGAAAATAGAGTATATATTGTTCACATAATTTATTCTCACCAATGTCAATGGTATTGTATAGTTTCACCAAATATGCGGAATGATAATAATGATGAGGATGCAAAATGACTTTCGAGTAGATATACACTACTAGAACATCGCAACAACGTTATAATGGGCATCATTAGACACGTTCTGTGTTCAGCATCTATAAAATGCTTCAAGTTTTGTGCTATAGATGATTTGAAGGTGCAGCATAAAATACTTGCACATAATTACTTGCCTATTTGCTAAAGTAAGATGTGAAGGAACATTGAAAAGCGCCTTACGATGTGCAAAGGATGATGCGAAGGTTTCAGAACGCTTAAAAACTCTTCCTATTAGGATCTGAGGAGGTCTTAAAACGTCCTGTACAAAAGTTGAATACTGTAGTTGTAGTTATCCCTGCGAATTTCGTAAGAGAGGAGACTTGAAAGGTAGTAGAACTTACATGAAATCTAGAGGATCCAAGACGCCGCGCCGTTGTATTTGATGGAAGAGCCTTAGGTCACCAGACGAAGACGAGAGGACGATGATCAGACGGGGTGTGGGTGTCTCATAAATCTTCGCTCATAACCGCCATACATGCTCCGTGCCATGATTGATTAATCGGCCTCTCGACTTCGTGTGATGATCAAAGGCCCTTCATCCCGGATACTCGATGCACGCCGACATAGCAGTGTTGGCCGATATAGAGTGAGATCTCGATGCAGGCCCATCGCATTATTGGCCGATATGACTGAGTGAGATCGAATGATAGGCTGCCTGAGTAACGTCGATCTCATACACGATGCAGAAGAAGTGGCCGTGGATTAAGAATAAAACTATCGAGAAGAAGATGAGGAAGATTCAGAATAACTGCTTAGGTTAACTGAGAAGAAGAAGAGAAGGAGGAAGAGAAGAAGAAGAGCATCTTAGGTTAACTGAGTGTAATCGACCGCTTGCAATTATTAAGACGGCCATAACCATAAAATAAGAAGGAGCTATTTAGGTTAACTGACCATAAAGTCTATCAGTTGCAGGAAATAAGACGGCCATACCCATATAAGAAGAAGAAGAAAGAGGAGAAGGAGAGGAAGAAGAAGCAGCTATTTAGGGTAACTAATCATACAGTCGATCAGTTGCCGTAAACTATAAGACAACCCTGGCCAGAAGTTATGAGACCAATCGGCCTCTTGATAAGCTCGTGTTCCTCCCTCTCGGCTTGCACCACCTCCTTTTATGATTGCGCTTACACGGCGACCGATATGATTATTCTTAATACGATATAATAAGCTTTCTGATCAACCTTGACTGTCCTCTCTTAATTCACCCGATCTCTCATGATCACTGTATGAATCCCTGCTTCCATTAACGATAACTTCAGCTCAAATGTCCATCTCGACCACGTTCATATCGTTCCTTCACTCACTTAATAATTAGTATAATATGCCATCGCCCGTCTCTCGTCCTGTCACGCGCTGACAAGGAGTCGCCACCCGTCGATGGTGATCCCCCTTTCCCTGGCCACCAATGAGCCTTCTTTTTGTCGTAGCCTCTCTATCATTAACATCAATAGGCAAAGAGATTATGAATTTCAAGATTCAATCATTGACATCATTTGACAAAGAGATAATCAACTTCACCATCTTTCAAGCATGTCCATTTCACATTCCTTTCTCTAAAATATGCCGACTTGTTGCCAAAAATCAAATTTAGCCTATTCCTTTTCCTAGCCTTCTATCATTGATATAATTTTCCTTTGACAAAGGGACGATCAATTTCACCATTTCTCATAAATGCCCACTCCATATTGTTTTTAAAACTTGCCAAAATAAATAACCTTCTCTTTCTCCTAACTTTTTTATCATTGACCTATATTTCACTTTGACAAAACAATAATCAATTTCTCTATTTCTCAAATATGCCCATTGCACATTGTTTTCTCAAAAATGCCGGTCTTGCCAAAATTATTCAATAGACTTTTCCTTCTTTCAAAATCTTGTGGTTGTTCTAGATTATTGAGAAAGTAGGAAACACATGCTTAGAAGATTCCTTGAAAAAGCTAGGAAGAGAAAGAGGAAAAAACATGCATTTGGTATATTTTTGTTCCATGAATAGTATAGTAAAAGAAAAACAAAAACATAATGGCATTTATAATCTAGACCAAAGTGGGAAGTGGACTTTAACTATGTGAGAAGACCATCCACTTCAATTGATAAAACATGATGGGGTATCACACTTATGGCGATGGGAAGAAGATGATGGGGAATTGGTGGGGTACTTTATAATTGCATGTGAAACAATGAAGCCATACCTTACTAAAGGATCATGTACGACTTGGTGACATTAAAATGCCTCAATTCTTCAAACACCTTGTGATATATGTAAAGGACATTTCAACAAATGAAAAGGTCATCCTCGCACTTTCTCTCCCCCAAATCATAGCAAGTGGGTCTCTAATGTACTAAAATAAGACTTTTCCTTAATGGTGCTAATTGAAGTCATGCAATAGGTTGAGGAGTGATTGTTCACTTACTCATTAGTGTATGACTTGTTACTTATCATACATGCCATATCATATAAGTTTACACTCCTTTAAGAAGATGTCACAAGTTTTGACATGAACCTAGTAGAAAAAAGGTAAATCACTACTTTCTTTCACTCCAATCTATCAGGTTAAAGGACTAGATTTGTAGCTACGAATACATCATACAAAATGTAATGTAAAGGTAGTGCAAATTAGAAATTCCTTTGTTAATAGGTTGTACTACTACATCAACATAAATTGGATGATTTCTTAAATTACTTAAGTATACATTACTACAAAAGTTAAGGACAAAACAATAAAGAGGAACTCATACATAATTAAGTTTTAGGTCAACTATAATTACTTTTAGCATACTATCAAGACTAGTACTAGATTAAGAAAATGACACTTGGCATTCAAAGTATTCAACCATATTTTTTTCAATTAACAAATTGATGCAAGATGGAGGAGTATGGCAACTACTACAATTGGAAGGAAATTCACATCTCTAACTTACTTAACCCTCAACAACGTATAAATAACAATACTTATCAAATGGTTTATAAGACCGCTCAAATAACATGTACATTTTCTAATGGACTATGGTTGTAACCAATGGTTTAAAAAATCTATATTAAGATATTAGTGTTTCACATAGTTCAAGTAATTGATCAATGTGTTTATTTGATTAGCTTGGTCTTTAGAATGGACCCATTTTTAGTCTAGGATACTTTTTATGCTATAAAACTCTTTATATGGGCATCAAATGTCATGTGACTTGTTTCTCTAGAGTCTATCTTATGATATCACCATCAATCATGAGCTCATTATTTCCTTCCATACTACTACCTCATGACGTTGTTATGCTAACAAGGTAAAGATGTGTCCTAATTAGCACCCATGAAAAACATTCTTCCAAATTTAGTTTCCTAAATGAGTATGACTATAACCAATCATTAGAAAGAAATATGCATTAAGATATTAATGTTTATCATAGCTCAAGGTAAATGATTAATGTACTTATTTGATTAGCTTGGTCTCTAAAGTAGACCTAATTTTGGTCCATCAAACTTTCTATACTTTATATCGCTTTATATAGGCTTCATAGTATGTTATGTGACTTGTTTCTCTAGAATCCATCTATTAAGATCACCATCAATCACATGAGCTCATTATTCCCCTCTTTGATAATTCCTCATCATGGTATCATGAAAATGAGGTAAAGATGTGCCTTAATTAGCACCCAAGAAAAACTTTTTCCTAGAGTGTGGATACTTCCAAACAAGCCTATATTAAAAACAAAAAGAAATGAATGTCTATGGAGATTACTGTGAAAGGGGTGGAATATTGATATGATAGTGGCATGTAGGTTAAGGTTTTAATGTCCTTACAAACACTAAGTCATCCATCTAAGTGGTGCTTGCACATATGAATTTACATGAAGAACTATGGGAAAGTAAAATAATATTTAAAAATTTTGCACTAAGAGACCTCATTATTGTAGTCCATTAGAAATAAACTTCTAATTTTTAACTCTTTTTTCACCAAGGTTGTAATTTTTTTCCATCCCATGAACTGTTTTTTAAATCATCTTATTAAATCTACATGAATGGCATTGGTGAAGTGGAATGTAGCCTAAATGGTTACATTTTGCTAATATTGAATATAATATCGGGGAACATCATAAATTTTTAATGAAAAGGGATAATTAGAAGAATATATTTAATTTGAACCTTTGTGAATGAAAACCTTTCTAGTTATGTCAAGAGTTGATACTATGATTCAATAGATTTTTTCATTATCAATCAAATAATTGATACATCTAAAATTGAAATTTTAGTATAATGATATTTGGCCCGTGAAATGTGTTATTTATTTGGAGATAAGATTATTTGTTTGGGCACATAGTTCAATAAAATATAATGATTTTCTTTTTATGTTTCCTAGGACCTTTTGTTATTCTAGCTTAACTATCAAAGGTTGAGTTAAAGTTTCTTTCTTAGGAAGAGAGTGTTTTAAAAAGACATGCAATTAGCGAATATAATCATTTTAGACATCACTTTCATTAACACTAATCTCATAGCAAAAAAGCTACTTTTGTGAAAATTTGGACCCTCTACAAAAAATTATATTTCTCCTCAACAATAAATATTTAGAAGAAACAGGTTTTGGAAAATGTGACTAGGACAAGATAATATTTGAAAAAAAGTAGTAAGGGTCAAAACAAGCTAGGAAGTGTATATCTCTATATCCACCTATGAGACTATTTTCATAAAAAATCAAGAACTTTTAGTGCTTCTAATCAAAACCATCTCAATTTTATAAAAATAAAGCTAAAACTCTCATGAAAAATAATTTGATAAATATACTATGCATTTCCATAAAGGAAATTACAATGAGCCAAAAACTCTCCAAGTAGTATTGTTGAGTGTCGTTTTTACCAATTTTTTTAAAATCTAAGTTTTATAGAAAATAAATATCTACTTGAAACTCTCTCCAAATCTTTTATTCTCCTATCTTACAGTATTGGTAAAGTCCCATCTCATTTTGGTATCTTATGTATATACTATTTCAAATATAGTGAAATAGGTCCTAAGCCACTAAAGTGGCTTGGAGCCCCTTTTGCCACTACAAAACTAGTATTTAGTATTTCAATGCCAACTAGTTGACTATTCATGATTCTTCACTTACATTAGTGAATGCACTACAAAAACTTGAGAAGGTATACTATTTTGTTTTTCATTGCAAGATTCAATGCTCATAATCTTCCTTATTGCAAGAACACATTTGTTGAACACAACTTCGACATTGGAGACATTGATTGACCTATAAATGTTTCATAACATAGCTCAATAGTATGCTCTTAGTTTCGTATGAAAGCTAGTTGATGCCATTGACAATAATTTTTAACCATTGGAATCACAAGAATAATGTTTGTAATTATTTAGAATTGCTTGAGCCTTGAGTAACTTACATATAATCAATCCTCTTATAAATATGCACTAAGATCCTCTTCACACATCACCCCTTCTTTAGATACTTTTTAGCACTTTGTAATCAATGTTGAACGTTATGATGTTGTAAAATCACCCCTCATCCTTAAGAAACTTATTTATTCCTTTTGAATCACAATTAACAAACCCTTATTTTCAAATCTATTCTTCCATCAATATTTTTCTCACTAGAAGTAAATTCATTAACACATGCATATGCAAAAGACACTACAATATATACACCATTGAAAATTTTCTTCCAATATTTTCCTAGATGTTACAAGGGAATGAGGCTATTAACTCTAGGTTGCAATGTTTTTGATTGGCATTGCTATAAGGGTCACGATATAAGTCATTGCAAGCATTGCTACATAGTGAAACTAATAGCAATGCTTATATAGCTATATTGTGATGCTATATTGTGGGAAAAAAAGAGACGATAAAGTAAAAATCTAACGAATGTTTTGACTAAGAGAGATCGAGAAAATGAGGCAAAGATTGAGATGGTGGAGAGAGAGAGAGAGAGAGGAGAGGAAATGTGAGGGAGAACTTGTGTGTGTGTGTGTGTGTGTGTGTGAGAGAGAGAGAGAGAGAGAGAGAGAGAGAGAGAGAGAGAGAGAGAGAGAGAGAGAGAGAGAGAGAGAGAGAGAGAGAGAGAGAGAGAGAGAGAGAGAGAGAGAGAGAGGTGCATTTTGGATGAGGAGCTTGAAAAGAAGGCCAAAGGGGACATAAAGGAAATCACAAGGGAGAATGAGAAGGAGAATGTTGTGAAGAAGATTTTCAAGGCAAATGTGCATCTCTAAGCTTCAATCTAAGCCATTTCCTCTTTCTCTATTTCTTTCCTTTGCACATTGCGGCGTTGTGGAGTGAGAGATAGAGATGGAGAGAGATATTTTCTTTCTATTTTTTATTCATGTAGAGAGAGAGAGAGAGAAGAGAGAGAGTCTCCCTCCTTTCCTCTTTCTCCATCTCTCTCTTTTTCTCTCTCCCTCTCTCTTCCTTATTCTCTTTCCATCTCACTATCTCTCTCCCCCTAAGAGAGAGAGAGAAAGATGAAAAGAGAGGCAAGGAGAGGGTGTGTGAGAGAGATAGGGAGGGAGGGAGAGAGAGAGAATTAAGGAAAGAGATAGATGGTACTAGAGAAAGAGAAAAGAGAGAGGACTCAGGAATCCACTATATATTAATCCTGAATATCATGTGTGTTCAATGTCCATTTAAAAATACCCTCCTTTGTGATTCCTTCTAAGAAAAATGCACCTCTTTTCTACTCAATTTGTGAATAATAATTTTATATGGTGTTCTATATGTAAAAAAATGTCAAAAACGGTATCAACAAAATCCTTTCTTTTGAACCCATGTGAGAAACTAATGTATTAATGAGTGACCCTTCCCCTTGAAGAGAGGCTAAAAGAGAGTGATAGGGAGGAAATGGAGAGAACTATTCCCTCACACTCTCTCTTACCCTCTCATCATATCTCTCTTTCCATCTCTCTCCCTCCCTCTCCCTCTTTCTGTCTCCCTCCCTCTCTCTCTTTCTCTTGCCATGAGATAAAATGAGGAGATTAAGAGAGAGGGATAAAAGAGAGTGAGAGATATGAAAAGGAGGAGATTGAGAGAGAGAGAGAGAGAGAGAGAGAGAGAGAGAGAGAGAGAGAGAGAGAGAGAGAGAGAGAGAGAGAGAGAGAGAGAGAGAGGAGGGAGGGAGGGAGGGAGGGAGGGAGGGAGATAGAAAAGGAGAAGAGAGAGAGAGAGTGAGAGAGAAAAGGAGGGAAAGAGAGATATGGAGAGAGAGGATGGAGGGAGAGGGAAAGGAGTGAGAAAGGGAGAGAGAGGGGAGGGAGATTAGAAGAGAGAGAATGAGAGGTAGGGGGAGAGATGAGAGAGAGAGTAATGGAGAGATAGATTAAGAGAGAGAGAGTTCTAGGGAGGGAGGGAGAGAGAGACTCCCTCTCTCTCTTACCCTCTCTCTTCATCTCTCTCTTTCCTTCTTTCTCTCCTTTTCCATCTTTCTCTCTCTCTCTCTCTTCCTCTCTCTCATGAAAGAGAGAGATGGATAGATAGAGAGAAAGAGAGTGTGGCATAAGAGAGAGAGAGAGGTGTGAGAGGGAAAAAGAAAGAGAGGGAGGGAGGGAGAGTAAGAGAGGGATATGAAAAGAAAGAGGAAGGGGGAGGGGCAGAGGGAGAGAGGGAGAGAGAGATGGAAAGAGAGGGAGGAGAGAGAAGAGAGTGAAAGAGAGAGAGAGAGAGAGAAAGAGAGAGAAAGAGAGAAAGAAAGAGAAGAAAGAAGAGAGACAGGGAGAAAATGAGAAATCCCCTCCCTCCATTCCATGCCATCCCTCTCTTTCCTTCTCTTGGTAGAGAGGGAGAGAGTTGGAAAGAGAGATACATGAGATGGGAGAGAGAGGGTCAGAGGGAGGGAAGGAGAAATTTTCTCCTCTCTCTCTCTCTCCATATCTCTACCCTTCTCTCTCCATTTGTCTCTCTCATGGTAACAAAGAGAGAGAGGTGGAAAGAGAGGGAGGTAGAGAGAAAGGAAGGGAAATTTAGAGGGTTATAAAGAAAGAGAGGGAGGGAGGTAGATTTAGAGAGAGAGGAGAAGAGAGATGAAAGAGAGGGAGGGAGAGAGGGAGGGAGGGAGGGAGGGAGGGAGGGAGAAGGAGGAGAGGGAAAGAGATGCAAAGAAAGAGAAGGAGGGAGAGAGGGGGGGAGATAGAGAGAAACAAAGAGATAGAGAGATAGAGAGATAGAGAGGGTGAGTGGGAGATATTCCCTCCCTCCCCTTGTCTCTTATCCTCTCTCCATCTCTCTCTTTCCTTCTATCTCTTCCTTTCTCTCTTTTCATATCTCTCTCTTTCTCCCTCTCTCATTGAAAGAGGAAGAGAGAGAAGGAGATTGAAAGAGGGAGGGAGAGAGATGGTAAGAAAGAGAGAGAGATACATGTAGCAAGAAAGGAGGGAGAGGAAGGGAAAGAGAGAGATGGAAAGAGGAAGAGAGGGGATAAAAGCGGGAGATGGAAATAAAGGATATGGGAGGGGATTTGAAGGTATCTCAGAAGGGTCTCACATTTCTACTGATCTATGTAAAGACTTGCCTTCTTCTACTAGATATGACCTAAGACCATCAAAGATCACGTGATTATGTAAGGAAGCAATTGTACATACTTGCCACTTTGAGTATTTAGTATTCACTTGGATTAGAATTTCAGGTACTAATATATTGTGTTTGTAACTATAATTACTATTATCAAGTTCTTATTACTTGAGAGATGAAGAAGATAAGGGGGAGAAAGAGAGTAAACAAGAGAGGTAGAGAGCATGGGTGAGAGAGTAAGGAGAGAGATTCACATGCATAGACATATGTGTGTGTATGTATGTATGCATGCATGCATGCATGTATGTATGCATGCATGTATGTATGTATGTATGTATGTATGTATGTATGTATGTATGTATGTGCGTGTGTGTGTATGTATATAGAAAGAGAGAGAGAGAGAGAGAGAGAGAGAGGAAATGGAGAGAGATGGTGGAGGCGAGGGAGATGGTGTCATATTTATGAGGTTTTGGTCAATTTGTGTAGGTGGATCTTATTATTATTATTTTAGTCAAGTGGCTTACCATGTATATTTGGTATTGTTTAATACATTCAAGATCCCTCCGCTTTGGTCTATTATTCATTTGCACATATCCATAGCATCACAAGGAGAGTTACACCACAAGATAGAATTATTCCTTGGAGTTTTCCAACCACATAAAGACACCTTATAGGCATATTCCACTACACTAAGAAGAAATTCAACAATAAGTCATTGAACTTCTAGACAAAGGCCTTATTTGTTCTAGGCTATTGCCCTTTAGATCATCTATAATTCTTGTAGAAAAGAAAAATAAAGCATACCGCATGTGCATTGACTATCAGGCACTTAACAAAGTCACAGTTACAAATCGCTACTCTATACCCCATGTTTGATGACTTGTTGGATAAATTAAAGGGTGCTTCAATCTTTCACAAGATTGACATAAAATTTGGATACCATCAAATTAGAATGGATACTATTCACATGGTTAAAACTACTTTTCGCACATAATTTGGACATTATGAATTTATTATAATGCCATTTATTTTAACAAATGCACTTGTTATTTTTGCTAGGTTTATGAACAAAATCTTTATTGATTATTAGTACTTTTTTATTATGTTTTTAATGATATTTTGGCTTTTAGTAAATAAAAAAGAGAAGATAAAGAGCATCTAAAAGTAGTTTTCAAATTTTTAAAAGCTAATCATTTGTATGCTAACCCCCCAAAAAGCATATTTTTCTAAGATCAAATTGAATATCTAGGTCATATTTTTTCTACCCAAGGCATTAATGTTGATCTTAAGAAAGTATGCACTATAAATGAATGACCTATCCCTCAAAATGTGCATAAAGTTTTTCTTTTCTTGGCTTAGCTAACTTTTATAGAAAATTTGTGCATAATTTTTTTTAATTGCTTTTCCACTCACACTTTTACTTCGCAATCCTTCTTATTCCTTTGATCTCGACTTTTTTGATTTATGGCAAAAAATGCATAATTTTAACCTTTCTATCATCAATGATTATACTTTGGTTAATGGATTTTTATATTTCCAAAAGAGATTATCGGAGACTACACCAATTAAGGTCATAGCTATGAATGAAGTGCATGGACCACCCTATATGGTAACTATGGTATTCAATCTACTTTAGCTACTTGTAAAGAGTTTTTCTATTAGCCTAACTTAAAACACGATGTAGCCCAATTTGTATCTAAATGTCTTATCTGGCAAAGAGGTAACTGCCATCATGAAAGCATTTGGATTACTCACGCCTTTACTTGTTCCTATTGGTCCATGTGAATAGATTTCCATGGATTTTATTACTGGCTTGCCAATTACGTTATATTGTCTAGACCATTGTTGATAAGTTTAGCAAATAAGCCTATTTTATTCCATACAAAAAGACTTTAATAACTCCTTAAGCCACTAAGCTTTTCATTAACACTATTTTTCCACACCATGGTTTTCCTTAATTTCTTTTATCTGACTGTGATCGTAAATTTTATAATCATTTTTGGATTGCCTTATTTAAGAAATTAGGCTCCAAAATGGACCACTTCTGCTTTCCAATCTGAAAGAAATAGCCAAATTGAGGCAACTAAGAACACTATCTTAGACCTCCTTAGATCTTACACTGTTTTCCAACCTTACAATTGGGATCATTTGGCCATCTTATTTTTGCTTTATAATAATACACCTCACTCTATTACTACTGGCCTAGCACCTTTCAAGATTATCTATGGTAAGAAATTTCCCATTTCTATGACCACTATTGCTTTTGATATTTTGGCTAAAAACTGATGCTTTGGCCTCTAACCATAAATTTTTTAAAGAGGATTCCATTGAAAATATTAAACAATTTCAATTATGTTATACTATTCAAGCTAATAAGAAATATCGAGCCATCAAATTGAATGAAAATGATATAGTATGGTTGTGCATAGAAAAGCACCGATTAAAATCCATTGCACTAACATCCTAATATCAAATTGACTCCACCTTATTACGGACCATTTCACGTTGCACACAAGATTAATGATAGTATTTTTTTGACTAGATACACCTCCCCATTGGAAAATACATAACTCCTTTCACATGAGTTTACTTAAACCCTTTTGAGATACCCTTCCTATAACACTTGTAGTTGAGGAGCACCTTTGTTAGATGAGACTATTGAGATTTTAGTTCGTAAAAAGATATCATACCATGATTTAGCCACTACAAGAATTGCTAATCAATATTATTAATATTGAGTTAAATATAAAAATCATTCTATTGAGAAATCCCAAAGGATTCAAAAAATCGTGCTTATTCTCTACTTATGATTTTTTAATTGCTCTTTACCATCCACATTCATGTTAATAGTCCAAAGGTCATAGATTTGCAAAACTGACATACTGACTTAAAAAAATTCAGGGTTGCCTAATTTTCCCTTAGGGTCTATACAGATTCACTGCATTGAGGTATTGCATAAATCTTTTTGTTCTTATATCGTTTTAGTATAAATTCACTTCATTGAGGCATTACTAACATGTGATTGGCCACCCATACATCCATTTGTGACTTGTTCAACTAAAGATAATTGCTTAGTAAGCCCTTGACATGTTATCAAAATTATAGGAATAATTATGAGAAAATAAGATGAGGAATCAATATTGTTTAATTGCCACATGACTATAGCTTGTTGTCCAAGGTTTGTGTATGACATTGGTTGCTCATACTTGGTAGTTAAATGGTAGGAACCAATGTGATTTTTGTTTGGTGCAATAGATTATTGAAAGAATATATTATTTAATTGAAGAGTGATTGCTTATGATACACAAAGAATATTTTTTGGGTGCTCGAGTACTGTGGAATTATTTTATAGATGCACAATCTTCAGCGTAATGATTGTATGTGCACAAGCACTAGGGATTATTTATGGGGTATTTATAAAAGCCTAGAATTATAAATTTATGGATGTATATCTTGTATATACTAGGATTGATATTTTAGACCTTACTTTTAGGAAAAACAAGTTACTTTTGAGAAAAGAATTGGGAAAGATAAGCCCTGCAAGGAAGAGAAAGTATGGCCTATTGTTGGGATGTCTTTTACATTCTGAGCACTAGGAGAAGAATTAAACAAAGATATATATGGGGGATGTGATAACCCATGCATGGGGGGATGATTGTACCCAATTGGTCTCTTGCACATTCTTTTGTTTCAATTCTTTTCTTTGACAATAAGCTATTCTTGAAAATTTTCAACTTTTGGCAAAAGCTATGTTGAATTTTTGAAATAAGAGGAGGTCAAGAATGCCAAGTGCAATGAAGATCTTGATTCAAGGTATTGATGTTCTCTTATATAGAGCCAAAATAGTGATTCCAAATGGTTGTAGAGACACCAATTTGATAAGTCTTTCTTCCTTCTCAAAGCTAAGTTCTTAATAAGGTCTCAATGCTCAATGCTCATTTCTCATGTAGGGGGTGCTTGTGTTTTTTATGATGTAAAGGATTCAATTGACTATCCTAACTTAGGATTGAGGTAAAAAAATATAATGTCCTTTTATTTAAGGATTCATAGGTGGAAAATAATGAAAATAAGTTCTAATAAGTTTATATACCTCTATCACATCAGCAAGTATATGCATAGGACTTGTATACCTATTGAAATAAAGTTGAGTGGTGAGAGATGAAGAGGGGACATGAAAAGTTTTCCACTACAAATCAAATTTTTTCATTTGAAGATGGAAGAATGTATGTTAAGTTCTTGGAGACCAGGTTGTCAATAATGAGAGAACCATTGAGGTGAATAAATGTGCCAAATAGGGGAGAAAAATATTTTGTGTGATAACTCTTCTTTTGTGTAATATCTTAAACAAAGTGAGTTTGAAAATTTAGTCCCTTATCATTGCAAGGTCTTGGACTCAAACCCTACAACATGCATAACCGCATTCTAATGTCTTTGGAATGACAAATTTTCCTCTTTCTTCTTTCAATCCAAATAGAAGGCAAGTCAAGAGAAAACTTTTTATTCTAAAGTTTGAAGATGTGGACTGAGGAGGACATATAAGTTGATTTTGAAGTTCAAATTTTTGAAGAGAATGAGCAAAGTGTTATTGTTACAAAGAATAAGAAGACCACAATAAGTGTTGTAGAGGAAAATCAAAGCACAATACCTATTGTAGTGCCAAAAGATCAACATGTCAAGAATGTCCTACATAGGAGAAGAACCTTCTATAGTAGATGAGTCCTTGGCTAGAAAAATTGTTGAAATTATCTATAAATTTAGGCATAGTATATGAAAAGATTTTGAATGCTCCATTGAATACAAAGGAGGTATTTTGCAAAATGTGGTAACATGAGGATGAGTTTAAGATCTCCAAAACCTCACAGGAATTAGAAATAGTTACTCAATATTCAAATACCTTTACCTATTATCCTTTGGAAGGGATGATATACAAATCAAAGAAGAATTGTAAAGATAAGCCTACAACTACTTACTCAAGATTACAAGAAGTCATTGAATTGCTCACATCACAAAAAGAAGTGTTAGACTTATGAATTTTATTTTAGATTTTTTAGATTTTAGGGTATAAACAAGATCCTTCAAAGCCAAAAAAAACTACAATAAAAATTTTCCACCTCTAAAAGACTAACAAATGTTAAGGAAGTTAAGAAGGATATGGAGGAGCTCTTGGCTATTGAGGCAATATCTTGGCTATTGAGGAAGTCCTCACTATTGAGAAAGAGATGATGGAGAAACAACAAGAGGAGAAACAAGACATCCTAGTGGCTATTGATTCCTTCAGTCTTGCAAACCTTTCCTCCATCCACGTTCTAGAGAAGGAATTCTAAATATTTAGAAAGTCACATGGCTCAAGTAGGACTTTTGTATTGAACTAATTGTATAATGTTGTTAGGATGGGAAGAACATAGTGGATGACAAAAATGAGGATTTATTGATTCTTCAAACCAACACTACTAATTTTGTGAAGGCCAATAAGGCCCTTGACTTTGATTACACAAAACACTAGAGCTCTCAAAGAAAGTTCCTACTAAAGAAGAAGATTGGTGATTGAGTTTGTAGGAAATCAGCTGGAGAGAAATATTATAATGCAAGAACCTCAACAAGGTGTGATTGATCTATGGGTTTAAAAAAATAGTTGAATAAGAAGGAAAGCCCCTAGAAATTTTAGTATCTTTTGTTTATTTTCTACTATTTTGTCAAGCACTTTAATGGACTAAATTAGTTTACTTAACAAGTCACATTTTCTTTAGGTATTACTTCATGATAGTGATGGATTTCTAAGTCACAATATAGGGACAAGAACAAACTTTGGTTATGATTCAACACCTACACATTGCCTCCCCTAGCTTAATCTAATGATATAAATATATATCATAAACAATATTCTAAGGAGCCATATATGTATTCCAATATCTATTCTCAAGACTTTGTCCCTATAAAGTGTTTCCACATAGACAAAGTCATACTCACTTAAAAAACTATTGCAATCAAATTTTTGGGTTATGCTTTAGGGTACAACTTATGTTAGAGTGACTATTTCTTAGTAGCTAATTCTTAAAAGAGCCCTCCAATGGAAGGTTGTAGGAGGAAAAACTACCTCTTGCATAACAAAATTAGTGAATTCTTACTTTAGGACAAGTAGAAACATGGGGCAGTAGGAAGCATCTAAAGGAGGAATTTTTATTAATCCCTCACTAGTAATAAAAACAATTGTATGCATTAGCTCACCTTTATAAAAAAAGGTTGCATGAGTGACTCCTATGATGAATATTGTGATAAAAATTAGAAGTCTTATATAAACTCTCTTACCATACTAAGAACATTCTTCATGAAAAGTTAAATTTACATCTTTTATATTTTCTTTAGTTGGTTGTTCATTATTTAAATGATTTTAAAAGTCAGAAGATTTCTATAAAAAATGTTGAGCATCTCACAAAGTGATTTTGATTTTCTTTGGCTATCTCCACATGTTGTGGTTTTAAAGTAAATGTTATTGCTTAGTCATTAGATTTATCCTTGCCTTATATGCACCATATTGACTATAGGCTAGAATTCTCAACAAAGTATGTTTCATGACTTAATAAAATATATGCAAGCGAAAAATCATTACGACCATAGAGAGATGGGATTATAAAAGAAATTGAAAAATATTATACTTACTTAAAAAAAATCATATCCTACTTTGCCTAAGACTTTCCACTAATCCTTTTTTTTAATCACTGTGATGTCTAAGTAATAGCTTGCATCCTATCTATTTTTCCTCAATAGTTGTATGAGGTTATTGAGCTCTATTCGCACCTTCATGTGATCATTTTCTTTCAAGAGATCACTATCCACATTTGTGTATTTTTACACATCTATTTCCAATACTCCCATTTCTCATTTCATTGGACTTTATCAAAGTTGGAGATGATTCTTCTAGCCTTTGCCTCTCTCATTGATACAACACCCACTACATTACTTGATTTTTAAGATTTTATAGTATCCATTTGAAGTTGCACATGACTCCTATGAAAGTTCATTCTTGAAGGAAGTTTTTTTACATTTCTTGATACAAGTGTCTAAAAGGAATGCAACCTTGATAGATTAGGCATGATCCAAGTGTGAACTTAAGAGTTTACAAACAATTACAATCTATACATGTAATATATAAATATCTACTCTTTTCAATGGAATTCATAGAATACATCCAAATATGGATCTTCCAATGCTTGAAGTGCACCTCTCTCTTTGTGCCGTCCTTCATTGCTTAGGGTCATGACTTGACTATTTACTTTGTCTCTTAATGGTGCAAGTCCTAGAATTCTTGTATCAAAACACTCTAAGGATTAATTCCTTACATACAATAAGGGTATGGATGTGCTATTGTTACTTTACTTGAGATTGCAAACATGCATTTTAAAGCCTTCAAACTAGCATTGAAAAGCCATTCCCTTTGAAAATATCAAGCATCTCTCCCTTATCTTGTGATTCAATAATGCTTGGGATGTTAATGCAATTGAAGAGCCATTTCAAAGTCCCATGGATCTTATTTGGCACTTATGCTTCTCTTATCCACCAGAACTCATTCTCAAATTGGATACTTGAAGCCTTGCTCTAAGACAACAAATCACTCACATGTTTTAAAGCTATACTTGTAAGTGCAATATTGATATCTTTCATTGTTTGGTGCTTCAAAATTTGTGTCTCACCTAGTTTAGTATATAGAGATGAGTTTATTCTTAGTATCCTCTCATGTTATCAAAATGCCCCATCATAGCTTGTACCCTTCTATGATCCTTCCATACATTATTGAATTCTATATATTGAAAAGTAAGCGTCTCTTTTTATTTTCCTTTGTAAAATGCATTGAATCTATGACATTCTTGTAGTCATCGAAAAGCTTTGTGATCTCCAAATTCGGCTTGTGTCTTCCTTTTGCAAAGATGTCTAGTCTTGGAAGAACAAGAGCACATTGACAATAGTGATAAAGTTTCCTCACCACCACATTACTTCTTGATGTATACTCTTCTCTAATCATTGAAACATTATCGCATGCTATTGTCAAGCATTTTTGTGAAAACATAAAACTCCTAGAAAAACTATAGTTAGGTTGGATTTTTGTTAGCTTAGTTGTTTGCGTGGTTGCTTTTTTTGTCGTTCCATAGTTGGTTTTTTTGTGGTTGTCTAGTTTAGGATTCATTTTTGTTATTTTTATTGATTTTATTTGTGTGAAAAATTGATGGTCTTAGTCGAGTTTGGTATTTTCTGGACAGGTTGGAGTTAAAGATTGCCAATAGTTGCTGAACATTGTGGAACATGTATGTTTTCTTGTCAAGACTCTTACACATCACAGGGATGATGGGTTCAAGAGTACTTCATGTTGCACTTCTTTGATGCATTATACTCACGGATCGTCTCTTGATCTTTTTTAATACTTCCATGCCATGGATTGGGTTTATGCACATTTTGCACCATAGAGCAAATAACAATGCAAATACCAACGTCAATAAGTGACAGTTTACGATGCATATTGTGACGTCAATAGTGACACATGTAGATCAATTTATGATGCTAATAGCGACGGTTACAGAGAAAAAAAGATTTGTGCAGGGCAGCTTACTGCCCTGCCACATATAGCACTATGTGTTGTATTTATATTCTACAAATTGATTATATGTTAAGTGTATAATAGTCGTCAAAATTAGTGCAAAATGTACTAGAACCCACAATATTGAAACATAAAATAAATACAAGATCATTGATGAAAAGTCATGGAATCATGGCAAGATACAAAGGATGATAATAACATAGTACATAGAAGATGCCTGCATAAATCACAGGACCAAAAAGGATGAGGATGTGTACTCCACGAATCCAAGCCCAAGTTATAGATCCTCGCCATCCGAAAGCTCATCCCAATGCAAAGGAGTATTGAATGGAGTCTGCAAAAAAAAAACTACACATCAACCACCATACAAAATGCATGTTAATAAAAATAGTAACTAGGGACAAGAAAGATGAGTGACTTACTAGGCCACTGCATGCATACAGTCTACCAATCAATGTAGTGAGACCGTGTCTTTCTATACATCGAGTCTTTAGGTCGGTGGGATTGCGCTTTGTAATGGAGTGCTGTAAAGAAAACAAAATAGATTGTCAGTAGAAGCGATATTGCAAAAAAAGAGAGCGAGAAGAACAATTGTTAGAAATAGATTGTCAGTAGAAGCGATATTGCAAAAAAGAGAGCGAGAAGAACAGAAGAAAAACTTACAAAGTCCTCTAGATAAGTCCTATGGCTGCCATTCCCAAGATGATGGACCACCCTGCCTCCAATCGTGCCCTCACTATCTTGTGCTATTGTCTACAATGTCCCAAAGAATCTATAGCCTCCTCCTTGAGCCTCCGCCAGTCATCTGTGTTGAGCCACTTAGGCTTCGAGGCACCACTCTTAAGTGCCTTGAATACATACGATTGTTTGTGTCACATGTACGCACGCATGCACTTCATCATCTAGCCTGTGGAAAACCTCTCTACCACGCTGGGTACCAAAAACTCCTCATGCAAGGATACTACTATGTAGTCCTTGCTCCCCTCGGGTATGTTCTTCTAATGGTCCAAGACGTTGTGCCAAAAAACTTGTTAGCACAACTCTCTCATACAAGCCATCACCCTCCTCCCCTCATCATTCATGATCATGGCTCTTGTCCTGTCATCTACAAGGTATGCAAAACCCTTTGAGATACATCTAAGATGTATCCTCTCCCACCTAAGACCGTGCTCCTGGGCATAACCACGAGACCCTTGTACATCTAGTGTCCCGACAGGGGTAGTATCTCTCAGAGTAGCACCCATAGAGGTGTCACCTATGGACGACTGAGAAAAAGCTGGAGTCATTGGAGTAGATATCCCCAGAGGTGTGAAAAATCCTACAGGTAATGCAACTCTACCAGAACAACAAGACGATGAAGACACTACATTGTTGCCTCCACAACAACCAGATGAGCCACTCTCTCTCGAACCTGCATGAGAGCGAGGAGTAGCACCTATATCTCAAGCCCACCATGGGCTCACTACATCCTGTTCTTCATAGCATCCCCCAAAACCACTCCCTCCATCAAGCCCAAGTCTAGAGCGTTGACCTCGTCTACTACTAGAAACTGGAGCATCAAAGCCTGCCAATGTAGATCTAACAGAATGGCCTGATGATATTCGAGAGAGCTCCTAGTCCACCATATCTTTGAATCGAGCCATCTGATCTGGAGACATTCGTGTAAATATATCTTGCAACCCCTTGTTGATCATCTCTCGACTCATCGTGCTCTCCAAAATATTATCAAAGGTCACCTACACAGACAAAAAGTGATGTTAGCATAATCAATATAAAGATTCAAGCAAAGAACGATACTATCACTCTGAAAAAAATGATGTGACTTAAAATGAACATTCTAGAGTACCCTTATAAGTGATTTGTCAATAAATTGTGTAGACTGATGTTGCAAGTATGACATAGCCTATGGTCCCATATCAATCTCCTGGCATAACTTTGCATAGATTGGAAGGTCGATAGATAGGTCACCACAAAAGGATGAGTCCACCTCATTCTCAAAGAATTCTTGGTCTCGTGTCTTTCTGTCATTGTTACTCGATTCTGCCTCTTTGACCTCCACCCCTTGTAATATCAATCCCTCCATCTGTATATTGTCCTCATCTACGCTAGGAACATTGCTTTCATAATACACTCTCACACTTCGGGGAGTTGAAGGCACAACATACTACCATCGAGGTTATTGGGGATTTGGATAGAAAATTAGCTGTTCAAAATTATATACAAGAGAGATTCAACATTTGTGACATATATCATGTCGTAATAAAATTTAAAAAAATAATTCATGCACCTATTCACAATGGGCGGGCAAGATAAACGTGTCGTGCAGATCCATCCATCTTCTTTTTGAATCTATTTTGAGAAATCTAGATAGCCCTCATCGAATGGTTGCCCCGGCTCTTTCTAGTACCACTTTGAACAGTGCACATCGAATATGATCATGGAGAAGCTACGGTAATCCACGGTGATAACACTTTGTAAGTTCCCAAAATACTTCATCTCATCTATAACAATGTTTGGATCCATGGCTTACCGTCAGCTCTCTTGTTGGCCGCACTATATATTTTGTACTGTACATTGAAATAGTTAGATTAGTTGTCACATATAAAATCTAGATAAATACGACAACTTATAAAACATGTGGTCACCTTTGGACTTCATCCCCTTGAGAATTACCACTCCTCAGTAGAGACCTCCACCCCTTCATGAGAGACTACAAATCAAAGCTCCACGTAACCATCACATAGACATAAATCTGGCATCTCCTTCATGTCCTTAGAATATCGAATCAGTCGACGGTGCCTACTATGTCAAAATTCCAATCTCGCTTCTTCGTAATCTTTCCTAGCTTACTTGTACCTAGCGAGCCACGTCTCCATGGATTCATGGTGCGACATACAAAAACAATTCACTTTCTCCACCATTACATCATCTATCCTTTTTTTAATCCCATTTCCAACCACTACATCTCCGATCAATCTATCATCGTCCTTCAGCGACCATAGTATATTGTTGTATGAATCCATCATTGGTAGCCACTGTGAAATATGCACTAATGCCTCAGACACCAACCAACCTTCAGCCATGCTACGTTCTGGCTAAGCTCGTTGTCATAGAAAGCCTATCAGGGTTTTCATGAGTGCTCCAAGAAGAACATCCATTGCGTTGTCATGCCGCTACGCAGTCATAGTGTGAAAAACCTTAGAGTGTGGCTTTCTTATTGATCTAGAGAGTCAATGCCATTTTAGTCATTAATGTTAGTGTCCGTAGTGTGGATCGTCCCAACATATTAGATTTTTAGACAAGTTTAGCTAATTTTTTATATTTTAGATATGATCTCTTGTAAATATCCAAAAAAACTATACTCAATTTCTAGAATAGGATGACATGTAAAAGAAAGCATATAGCTTTCAGCCATTTTGAGAGGATTTTATGTAAAAAGAAGGATGGAAAAAGTTGTGCGACGTGCGATCACTATTTTCAAGCAGTGAACAATACTCCGAAGTGGAAGATGAAGAAGGAGTGATCTGGTAGAATTCTAGCCAGGTATCCTAGTATTTTACCTTCCTTTCGGAGCCAATGGAGACATCAGATTGATAGTTTGAGTAGTATAGAGGAAGGTATTGTTTTATGTACATTTTTGTCTACAAGAGATTTATCTTTTCATAATGTAGAAATAAATTGGCAGGCTTCACCTCTGTGAGTATTCTTCTACATCTTATGTTTCTCTTCCGTCTACTTCACTCCTTCTCCCTGAATCTCCCTTCACCTTGCTATCTCTTACCCCCGTGGTAGACTTTCGACCCCAACGCTTCGACAATGTGAATCTGACATGAAAGTTGGTAGCAAAGGTGTGTAAAGATGGGAGATTCTACTAGATCAAGAGGTGGTGATGCTCTACAATAAATTATTGCTTTGTTGCAGCAACAACAACAACATATGCAAACTTGGTAGGAAGTAGAAAGAATTGATTCCTTAGCTGTGAATGCATTGCAGAGAGTGGGGCAATAATTGTAGTTTAAAGGTTAAAATGTTTTGGTCTTCAGCCATTTGTATGAAGAAAAGATGTTGTTTCTAGGGTACCGCAGTATACATGGAGTCGATATTTCTCTCGTTTAGCCATGCATGCATTGCATGATCGGATTGATGAGTTACATAGAAGAGATGTTGATTGGGCAACTTTCAAGAAAGCTTTGGCAAAAGAGTTTTTCTTGGAAGATGTAGGATTGGTAGATAAAAAGACATTTATAGATTGGATTGAAAAGCCCAGATAAAGGGTTGGTTGCTACAGCTTTGCTTTATGAATTTGAAAGTCGGTATACATAGTTAGATGCCGATAAGCAACAATGATTGGAGAGTCAAAAAATTGATTTGTTTATGAAGGCTGCAGATCCTATTTTGCTGGAGAAGCAAATTGATTGTTTAGAAGATGCCTCTTCTAAAACAGGACTGAAGTCAGATTGGGCTAATGTAATTGAGGTAGTGCATATGTTTGTAAAGAGAGAGCGGATGAAATTAAGTAGGGTACATGCACCACACCTAAGAGTGCTCAGAAGGGGGACTGAAATTGTAGCCAAAACACCTACAGCTATGGTGGAATAACCAGCTATACCTGTTGGTCGAGTTCTTAAAAGTGATGCTGTGGATGAATTAATCAAAGGCATGCGTGATTTGAGACTCTGAATTTGACAGAAAGCTATGCAAATGTCGAAAAGTTGGATGTCAAGGTAGAAGAGAAAGACCAGGGGGCAACAGCCCAAAGGCCATATAGAGAATGATACAAGAGGAGATGCATTTGGTGTGACAGTTTACAACATGAAAAGCGAGACTGTGCAATGTACCATCAAGCAGAAGCAAAAAGGTTAGTCTTTTGGAAAGATGGCAAAGTACATGCAACAGAAACTGGTCTTCCAATAGAGTCGAATTTTGAAAATGGTAGCATACACAAGAGGTTGGAAGATATGGCTACAAGGACAACATTTATTGCCATAGATGCAGCCACATATGGATTAAGAATTGAAAGGACTCATGAAGCTTGTAAAGGAGACATGGCCGAAGCAAAATCTCGTGTTTGGATGCAACCATTAGATTGGTGAAGTTTTGCAAGCATTGATGCAGACATAAAGAAACATTTTTAGAGGGAATATGATGATGCATGTAATGCTATTTTGGAATAGGCTAATGCTGAAAATGGGTTAAATGGAAGTGTAGACAGCAAGCTTGTGGCTGAAAATGATATTATGGGTAGTACTAAGCATGGATAGAAGGCTATATATAATAGGGATGTCCATCAACAAGTACATGAAGAAAAAGATACTCATTTTATTCCAAACAGTCATTATGTACGAACACATTGGGCTCGTGCTATAAGACAATTGTTAAAGTGGGAGAAAGAGAGACACCTTGCATAGGTTTCTTAAATCATGGTTCTGAAATGAATGTTATGGCATGCATCTTGTATGAGAATGGAGGTTGGCCAATTGATGTAGATTCGGGATGGTACATGCGAGCAGCAACAATTCATCAGGGGATCTTTATGCGACTTGTCTGAATGTATTTGTGACTATTGGAGATGTTAAGGATGAATATCACTTTTTTATGCAAGATTCAAGTAGTCATCCGGTGATTTTGAGGTAGCCCTATAATTTGGAATCAAGGTTTGAAACAAAAGCCTTGGATGATGGTTCTTCATATGCTCAGATTCGGAGTAAAGACAATACAAAGGCGGTACAATTTCTCACTATTTGTGTGAATCATCCCCGTAATCGGGATAATCCCATGCCACCTAATGCACGAGAGTTTAAGGGTTTTTAGACAACATTCCTGTAAGTGGAGGCTATGGTAGTGCCTTTAGGAAGATAATTATGCCTCCAAGAAAGAGGAAAACTGTGTTTGTGTTTGGATTGCAGGAATGGATAGCATGTAGTCTTGGCAGTTTTAAGAATATTTCAGTCATGTGCAGAGCTGAAAAGAAATATGTAGGATGGAATGAAAAAGAGCTAAAGACATATGGTTCGATGGTTGTAAATGTAGGTATTTCAAGGTTGTTTTCAGGGTTGGTTGATGTTGATACAATGGCTGAAGTTTTAGCAGCAATTAATGCTGAAAACAGGGCACAAAAAGAGGTTATTTATGTTAACACTTTAGAGATGTATGAAGTTATTCAAAAGTTTTATTAGCTTGAATATGAAAATATGGGAGAAGAGGTAGAAGATGTGGACATTGACATGGCAAAGGATACTTCTTCTAACACTGTAGATCCGTAAGTCTTTGGCACATGACGGAGGATGTGCAGATTAGGAGAGGGTGTATGTCGTGCCACTACATGATCACAGTGTGAAAAACTCTAGAGTGTGACTTTCTTATTGATCTAAAGAGCCAATGCCATATTAGTCATTAATGTTAGTGTTTGTAGTGTGGATGGTCCCAAAATATTAGATTTTTGGACAAGTTTAGCTAATTTTTGATATTTTGGATATCATCTCTTATAAATATCTTAAAAAACTGTAGTTAACTTCTAGAATAGGATGACATGTAAAAGAAATGAGAGGATTTTATGTAAAAAGAAGGATTGGCAACATTGTGTGATGTGCGATCATTGTTTTTAGATAGTGAACAACACTTTGAAGTGGGAGATGAAGAAGGAGTGATCTGGCAGAATTTTGATCAAGTGTCTTGGAATTTACCCCCCTTTCAGAGCCAATGGAGGCATCAGATTGGCAGTCTAAGCAGCATAGAGAAAGCTATTGTTTTATGTACATTTTTATCTATAAGATATTTTTCTTTTCATAATGCAAAAGTAAATTGACAGGCTTCACCTCTGTGAGTATTCTTCTACATCTTCTATTTGTTTAAATCCCTTCTCTTTTGTCTACTTCTCTCCTCCCTGAATCTCCCTTCACCTACTACTGTCTCTTATCCCTGTGGTAGACTTTCAACCCCAAGCGTTCCGATAGTGTATAGACAGGTCTCGAAATCTCCACTTCATCTATACAAGATGGACCAGGAGGTGGGTTTGTATCATGAGCATGTTGGTGGCGGCAGGTACTTCTTAAAGAGACAAATCTTCTCCATTGCTGCCCGCCTTGCGGATTCAATAGAAGATATCTTTGATCTCCTTCTGTTGTGAGATCCATTGCACTAAATTTGATAGCTTGTAAATCGCCCCGCGTATTTTTGGAGTAAGGCATCCTGGGATCGTGATCGGTAGTATAAACTGCCACAAATAAAGAAGTATTACGAACATCGACTAGACTCCAAATAGCAAAATATGAAGGCCACTTACAATCCATTCATAGTACAAACCTGACATATCTTATGCCAATCATGGGATTTTATCCATGATAGTTGTTCGTCTTTAGAAAAAGTGAATATGATAGAACACATCATATCCTTCAGAGTGCGGATAGATATGATAATTTGCTTCACAATGCGCTTTTCTTTAGTGGACAAAATCCAAGGAGCACGAGGTAGTTACAAGCGACCATCAGCACTCAACTGTATCCAAAGTGCCTCCATCTTGCCTACCTCCTTCAAATCCATTGCCCGAAGTAAGCTGCCCACATCTTGAAAATATGCATGGGATCCAAAAAGTGGTTGATCTAAGTGGATCCAATATGGCAACTCGTAGAAAACTGAGAACCGTTGCATTCCATTTGGATGTGACTCCATGTGGACAATTTTCAACTCGTACAAGCTTTGGGTGTTCATTCGTGCTAGAGGTCATCCAAGAAAACCTTTCCTCGCTTCATGATGCTCTGGTAAGAAAGAGGCATGTGCTGAAAATACCATCTTCTTCATAGTTCATGACCTTTGGGAGTCTAACTATGGCCCACACAATGGACATGCATGATGACGTGTCCCAACACCTCTATTTAGTGAACACAAACTTGAATGAGCTATGATAGATATGACCAACGAGAATAGAAGTCTACTTACGTGAGCACTCCCTGAATACCAGAAAGTCATGCATGGTCCACATGAGAAATGGCTCATATATTGTGGACCGTCCACCATGGTGATTGTCTCCTTCCACAAAATCTTAAGCTCATCGACTAATGGACAAAGATAGGCATCCATATTCTTGACTTTGTAGCGGCCAGAAACGAGCAAGCTAAGGATCAAATGTTCTTTTTTCGTAGAAAGCCATGGTTGGCAGGATGTTGTAGTTCATATAAGGACTACATGCCACACACTATAAGAAGTTAAGCGGAGACCAAATGGGTTCACACCATCCATAGCAAGATTGAGCTAAAGATTCCTTGGCTCTCGTGTAAATCTTGGAAAGGAAAAGTCAATATGGCTCCATGCACGTGAATCCACTGTTATTCATTGGACTCTATCTATGGATCTATTATGCGCATGCCACGTTGTCAAACTCGACATGTCCAATGTAGAAACATGTGATGTATATAGGGGATAAGTGGAAAGTGTCTAAGAACTTTGTGAGGGATGGTTTGCCCTTGCAAGTCTTGTCGATATGTATAAGCACCACACTTTGGGCATGTCTTCATAGTCTTGTACTCTCCTCGAAACATCACACAACTATTGACACATGCATGGATGCTATTGTAGACCATGCCAAGCTTTCGTAAAACATGTCGCGCATCATCACAAGACTTAGACATGGTATTTCGAGGTGGCAATACATGATACTTCAAAAACCTAAAAAGAAATCTTAAAATACATTGAATAAACACAATTGTTATCTATAATGGTGCCAAAAAGAAATCAACGAAGTGTATGTAGAAGGTACCTAAACAACTCAGTCACACTCACATCGCTCCACTTGTATTTTGCTTGCACACTTAGGAGTGCAAGCAACGTCTTCAGGCGAGATACTCGACACCCATCATATAATGGTATGAATGCTTTCCCTCTTAGTAGATCATATGTCTTGGCATCCATGGGTATTAATGCATTGATCATTGTCTCCATCTCAAGCTCCAAGATTGTAGGAGAGTCTCAAAGGCTACCTGTCTCCTCTGGTGTTGACAATATAGACTGGGTCATGCCTTCTAAGTGGTGGATTGGCTCAGGAACTCCATCCATTGCATATCCACAAACTCTTCTAATTGGCCGCAATAGGTGCATTCCTCTTTCGGATGAGACGTCCCTGTATAAATATTACAACCACGTCTAATGTTTTTGTATATGATATTCAATTAGTTTGCGAAAATAATATAAGGCATGATTGATATACATTTTTCTTATCGTTTTCTCAAAGTTTAAGATCGCTTGATTAATGATCTCCGATTGAAACTCGTCAAAGGGTCGTATGTGTTCTATAGACAAGCGACGCTTTCATCAGATTTCTAACTTGCATTGAGAGCAAGGACAATGAGACACGCTGATTCACGATCTTGAACATCACGACCATCATCGTTTTCCATTTTGTCTACGTTACGATAAATAATTGGTTTTTATTTGCATTATCTTTTTCTTTCTTAATTTTTTTGAGAATGGATTTTTTCTCTTGTAACTCAACAAAACGAACATTAACTAAAGTCTTGGTTTTCTCCCCCTTTCTTTGTATCTTTCTTTATACTCTTCGTTTTAAGTTCTCTCTCCCTTGTCTTTCTCTCTCTCTCTCTCTCTCTCTCTCTCTCTTTGTTGCCCTTCTCTTTGTTTCTCTCTACCCCCTTGTTTTTTCTCACTCATTCTCCTCTCTCTCGCTTTCCCTATTTCTTTGTTATCTTTCATGTTTATTCTCTCTCTTTCTCTCTCTCTCTCTCTCTCTCTCTCTCTCTCTCTCTCTCTCTTTCTCTCTTCCTTTTCCTTTTTTCTTCTCCTTCTCTCATTTCCTCTCTTTCTCCCTCAATGCACCTCATTCTCAAGATAAAAAAAATTTTAAAAATGAAGAAAGAACAAGAATAAACCAAGAGGAGGATGGATTGTTCGTCTCCTCTTCGTGACAAACCCTCTCTTTGTTTCTCTCCACCCTCTCATGTTTTCTTACTCATTCCTCTCTCTCTCTCTCTCTCTCTCTCTCTCTCTCTCTCTCTCAATCAACTAGAAGTCATTGCTCGAAATCTATAAATCTAAACGTACTAATTGTAAACAAACCTACTAACTTACTAATCAATTATTTAACTAGACAATAATTTAAACAATACAAACCTCTCTCTCTCTCTCTCTCTCAATCATTGATTAGTAATCTAAAAAATTTAAAGCAAAGTATCTAACTAAACTAAATCTATAAATATATATCCCTAAACTATACAAACCTCTATCTCTCTCTCTCGTTCTCTCTTCCTTTTCCTTTCTTCTTTTCCCTCTCTTTCTCCCTCAATGCACCTCATTCTAAAAATTAAAAATTAGAAAAAAGAAGAAAGAACAAGAACAAACCAAGAGGAGGTTGGATTATTCGTCTTCTCTTCGCGACAAACCCTCTCTTTGTTTCTCTCCACCCCCTTATGTTTTCTCACTCATTCTCCTCCCTCCCTCCCTCCCTCCCTCTCTCTTTCTTACATTCTTGGTTATCTTTCATGTTTATTCTCTCTCTTGCATGCTCTCTTCCTTTTTCTTTCTTCTTCTCCCTCTCTCATTTTCTCTCTTTCACTCTCAATGCACCTCATTCTTAAAAATAACAAACAAAAAAGAAGAAGAAGAAACAAGAACAAACCAAGAGGAGGATGGATTGTTCGTCTTGTCTTCACGACAAACCCTCTCTTTGTTTCTCTCCACCCCCTCATGTTTTCTAACTCATTCTCCTCTCTTCCTCCCTCTCTCTCTCTTTTACATTCTTTGTTATATTGTATGGATTGGCCTATCAATGCTTATGCTACCGTTGGAAATGACGACGACTGTTGTTGACTAAATTACGGATTCAATTCGGTAGCATATTTGAAGATAAAATTTGCAATAATGATGGTAATTTTAAAACATAGAAAATGTGACGTTCAATGTTTAGAGGCAAGACAATGGGATAGATCATGACATTTGGGCAAGTGACGAGGTTTTGAAGGCATTGATAGACATGGCAACATTTTCTAAAAGTAGGGCGGCATTTATAAATGCAAAGAAGTAATAGCCTTAGGGCTATCTAATTGATGCCTTTACAACTTTTAATTTCTGGCCAACAATTAGGCTTTTAGCCTTGAAGGAAAGCAATGCATTAAACAACCCTAGGCTTTTTGAAAAGCCAAAGGCCAAAACACCATGTATGTGTGTACTGAGAAAACTATAAAAGAGAGGGGTGAGAGGTGCAAAGATCCTGGCCCTACTCCTTGTAATCAAGTTTTGTAATTTGTGTGAGGATGAGTGGAGGGTCACATGTGGAGAGTGTGGACTCTTGACATGCCATTTGTGAATAATTAAAACTTGGAAGTTGAAGTGCTAAGTGTCAGCCCAAGGGTTTTTTCAAGGTATGAGAATTTAGTATAATTGGTTTTGACTTTGAAGTTTGTGTTTTTTCAAGCATTGTGCAAGGTGTGTGATGCTCTACTTGAATTGTGTTGTTGTTTGAGCTAGGAGAGACATTGTGTATCATTTGGTTTCATGTGTGGTTCGTGTGCAATTGTCAAAACATTTAAATTTTTTGCATTGTGTTGATCATCGGACAAAGTCAATTATTCCAACCAGCACTCCTGAACATCTCGTTATGGCATTGTGAGTTAAGCTTACTCTCTTGATTACCCCAACCGAGGAGTACAAAAAAAAGTTGACTTTTTTGTGATTTGTGTGTTGATTTCTTCTTTGAGATTGTTTTTGAATGGCCAGTTCTTTTGTTAAATTTCAGGGAAAGAAGGGGGGTGATCCTCAGTGATTCCTCTAAAAATTGGAGCTTGGATGTATTATCCAACGAATAATTGACCCAACCTTGAAACTCCAAATTCTAAAATTTCAATTGTTGGATGAAGGTCATAATTGGCTTGAGGATAATGAAAAGACTCTGGGAATGAGAAATCCTCTTGATCCTACAGGATATGAAGCAACTAAATTGAGACTTCTTAGGACCTTTTGAGAAAAATAGAAACTTGCTAAAAAAAGAAGACCATACCATAGATTTTTTTGCCTTAGAGTATACTAGACTTTTGGATCGTTGGAGTGTACCTTTAGGCCTAGGAGAGAGAGCCCCAAAAATGTTGAAAATAAAACATTTTGTTGAAAAATTGCATGGATAGGTGAGGACAAAATTTGAAATTAAGGAACCAAATACTTTTGAAGAAGCTGTAATGATTGCTATAGAAAAAGACAAAAAATTGAGAAAATTAAAAAGAGAGTCAATTAGAACACCTAATGTGGAAAATAGAGACCAAAATTGGTAAGAGGATGGTCAAAAATTTCAAATTTTAACAAGATAAATGCACAATTAGCACCGAAGGTTGAAGATCAATTGTCACGTCAATTGCAAAACATGAAATTAGGAGCTTTGAGAGGGAGATCTTAGGGAAGATGAAGTGGAGGACCTATAGGACAAACCAATTCGGAAAATTTAGGAAATGGAAGGGGAGGAAATAGGAGACGATATTTCTGAAGATCGATGGTAACTTATTTTTCTTGTGGAGAGTTAGGTCATGTGAGCACAAATTTTCTTTATCTGCCTAGACCAAGAGGGGATATGTGTCCATTACCTCAAAACTTGCCTAACACACAAAATGATTTTGGGACAGAGATAAAAAATTACTCTACAAATCAAGATCCTAGATTGACTAAAGAGGAGAAAGGAAATTACCATAAATTATATTATTCTAGAAAATCAAAATTAGGAAAATAAAACTGTTGATGTATTGCCTGCGATTAAAAAAAGCAGAGATGCTGAGAGAGATGACCGGGATGGTGAGGAAAGAGAAAGAAAATGAACAGAGTAGAGAAAAGAGAGAGGAGAGAAGAAAATGAATTGAGAGCACCTAGAAACTATTATGATATTGATATACGTTTAGGGGAGGGAGCGAGTGACCATGACCTTAAAAGGAATATGATGGGTAAGAAAGCTTATATATCTTTTGCCCAATTGATCGATTTGTTCCCTACAATGAGAGGATAGTGGAAGAAATTACTGAATCCAAAATACAAGGATAAAAAGAAAGGAACAGTGAGAGTTTTGAGTACTAAAGAATTGCTTAATATTTTTCCTATTGTTGATGCTTGGCATAAGAATTAGAACATAGGTGAAGCATATATTGATGCAGGAGCACAAATAAATGTGATTACTCAAGCTTATGTAGAGCAATTTGGACTTTGAATTATTGAAGAATCTAAGTTTTGAATCAGACTTGCTTATCATGCTAAAGTTAGGTGTTTAGGTATCATTTAGAATTTGGAAGTGAAGGTTTACCGTGTGTCTATGAAAATTGATTGTCATGTTATGCCAGTAGGGTTGGGAGCTTTTCCACTTATATTGGATACACCTTGGCTTAGGAAAGTAAGAGCAATACAAGATTAGGGAAATGAATCATAACAATTTATGATCGAAGGGGAGTACCAAAGAAATTTGACATGTCTTCGAGGAAGGAGCTGGTGAATAAGAATGACAATGAAGAGGATGATGATGAGGAGAGTGATGGTTTTGATGAGGAAAAGGATAGTGAGGATGAGAAATCTAAAAGTGATTCTAATTGGGAGATGTCATCTATTGCACTCAAGTTAGTTAATCTGAAGAGAGAAAAAGAGAGAATTGAGGAGGGATTTTTGAGTTTGTTATATGACCATAAGGGGGAGGGCTTAGAAATTGTAAGGTTACAAGATGAAGTTGAGGGTTCGAATTTGCTGCTTGATGAGTTGGTTGAGTTTGGTTGTGAGTTTGTTGATCAAGAGAGTTTTGAGGTTATGGGTTCTGACTCATGTTGTGATTTTGATGTTGTTGCTTGTGACTACTCTGATGAGTCTTGTGAGTTGGTTGGTGATGGTTTGAGTAGCCCTAGAGAGGCCTTTGTTTCTGGTATTTCTGATGTGGTTTTGAGTAGACCTAACCTCATGCATCTTGATAGTTGTATGGATGATTTTTTGGTTGATTCATACAACAATGACAAAGTGAAAACTTCATTTAAAAATCTTGTGGTTTCTTTGAGTTCTCCTACAGTTTGTGACGATGGTTATGATGATTCTGATTGGGGTTTTGAGGAGCCCAAGAGTGACATTCATGAGGATGTGAGAGGAAATTCGAGTAAGGCTATGAAAAGGGTTGAAAATTTGAGGGATGAGAGATCTAAAACTCATGGTAAAGAATTTGAAAAAAATTATGAGGTTGCACTTGAAGAGAATTGGAAAATTGGGTATTTGGATGAGGATAATGACTCAAATATGTTACTTGATTTTGTTGAAGATTCATGTGAGATTTTATCCACATTGTTTGTGAAAAAGATATGAAATGGGTTGGCCGATGTGTTTTTGGGGTTGAAGAGATGGGTCTTGTTGCACTTAAGGCTGCACTTAAGGCAAATGTACAGAAGTGTTATTTGTTGATTAAGTTATCAAACATTGCAAATTATATAGTGGAGTATTGAGAAGAGAAGACAATCAAAGAAAAGGGTGTTGAAGCAAGTAGAAGAGCGAAAAGTGATTGAAGCTAAAATACATTCCATCAAAAGCAGCTACAAGAGGAGTCTTAAAAAAGACGAGCATGCAATCATGTTTTCATGGTCAATTGGAATGAGAGTTTACATTTTGAAAAAGTCAACTCATGATCTTTCTATGTATCACAATGCTTCTTCTTGAAAGCAAGATGAAAGGCATTTCTTGGTGGTTTCAAGGATAACAATTGCTGCCATTGGTCATGGGCAGGGTATGAGTATCAACATGTATCCATCATCTTCTTCATTAGGACAACACAAGGATGAGTCTATTGTAGCTCTTTTGGTGAATGAACTTATTGAGAAGGCAGATGGCTTTAGTGGTGTATTTCCAGAGCACAAATATGAAATCATTAAATGGCTACAAGAGAAGAAGTACATATGTGGAATGAGTGGTGATGGAGTAAATGATGCTCCTACTTTGAAAAAGGCTGATATTGGTATTGTTGTTGCTGATGCAACTAATGAGCGCAAGGAGTTCAGTCAGAGCAGATTATTTTCACAAATGTTGCAAATACTTTAGCTGATCTTTTCCTCGATACGGCCTCATGCAATGGTCACACTACTAGAAAACTGATATTTTATGGGTTGGGGGCTTACCAATGATTACACTACCCCTGGAAAGGATGGCGACCGTCGTTGACTAAATTACGGATTCGATTCCGGAGCATATTTGAAGATACAATTCGCAATAATGATGGCAATTTTAAAACGCAGGAAATGCGATGTTCAATGTTCGCAGGCAAGACAACGGCATAGATCATGACGTTGGGGCAAGTGACGAGGTTCTGAAGGCATTGATTGACACGGCGGTATTTTCTAAAAGCAGGATGGGATTTATAAACACAACGAATTAATAGCCTTAGGGCTATCTAATTTATATAAAGCCTTTACGGCTTTTAATTTTTGGCCGACGATTAGGCTTTTAGCCTTTAAGGAAAAGCAACGCATTAAAAAGCCTTAGGCTATTTGAAAAGCCAAAAGCCAAAACACAACGTATGTCACTATGTCTTCATTGAGAAAACTATAAAAGAGAGGGGTGGGAGATGCAAAGGTCATCGCCCCACTCCTTGCAATCAAGTTTTGTAATTTGTGTGAGGAAGTGTGGAGGGTTGCATGTGGAGAGCATGGATTCTTGACATGCCATTCGTGAAGAATTGGAACTTGGAAGTTGAAGTGTTGAGTGACAGCCCAAGGTTTTTTCAAAGTATGAGAATTTAATACAAGTGGTTTTGTCTTTAAAGTTTGTGTTTTTTCAAGCATTGCACAAGGTGTGTAATGCTCTACCTGAATTGTGTTGTTATTTGAGCTATAAGAGGAATTGTGTGTCGTTTGGTTTTGTATGTGGTTCGTCTGGAGTTTGTCAAAACATTTAAATTTTCCGTGTTGTGTTGATCATCTAACAAAGTCAATTATTCTAATTGGCACTCCTTAACATCTCGTTATCGGGTTATGAGTGAGGCTCCTCTCGATCACCACTCGTGTAACACCGCTAGAACTTGATAGGGATTAACTATATTTTGATACTCCTTGCTTCTTCTTTCCATGCATCTTTGCATAGCGATCTCAAAGTTAAATACTTCAACAAATTGATTCTCTTTTTTTATGCTCTATTTATCTCTTGATTTAAAGATATTTCAAGCTAAATTTTACCATGTTATTTTTCATTCATTGCCTGAAGACTTCAATCTTTGATGTTAAATGATTAAGGCTTTTAATTTTTCTTTGTCTTACTCTTTGGCGGACTTCTTAGCACTAACAAAAAGAATAGGTTGGAGTTTCTCAAGGGCCTCCAAGAGGAAAACACAAACACGGCGGTTAGCAATAAATGCATCCCTGGAGTTCTTCTCATCTCACTCATGGTATCCTTCCAAGGCTTGAAGCATCAGCTGACTAGGATCTAATGCCAGCTTGAATGCTGTAGGGAGCTCAACGTTGAGCTCAATGAGAGTATTTCTACATTATGTAAGGAACTTGTGCAAGCCCACATAGTCCATGTTCTAAAAGAAAACTTTAAGCTCTTGGTGTAGTTTGATAGCAACGTCTGCAACAGTGTTGTCATGTTTCATAGTCTTTTTGGCTGTAGCATTATGATCAACTTTCATAGCATTTTCTACAATATCATGGCCGGTTGCAAGTAGAGATTGCAAAGAAGAAGAAATCACACCACTAGCTACCTAGCTCAGCCATGCTCAGATACCATGTTGAGAATCATGGATCTAGAACTAGATGAGCTATGGTGGATGTAAATCAAAATTCTGATACATGGTTAGAATGAGAAATTGTAACTTAAGTGAATTAGGTTTTCCAAGATAGATTAGACACAATATTGAGTGACTCAAACTGATTGTACCATTGTATTGAAATGAGTGTCAAGTACATGCCTTTATAGCTTTTTGGATAGTACCACTTTTTTGCTTTGTGTTTATGGGATTTTGGACATCTCTTCCTAGAGCTTCTAGAGCATACATCTTTGTCATATCTCTCATACAAAGCCACTTATGGGCAAGTATAATTTTCTATTCTCAATAATCTTCACAATAATAATGAAAACATTTGTAGTATCTCAGTAGCCCATTTTTTCATCTATAATAAATCTCCAAATAAACCTAATTATATCATGGAGTGTCCAAAGATTGGCTAGTTGAATTCTTTTTGGGTCTACTAGATACAACCCTCCATTAACCTATAAATAAATATGCTTCTTGCCTTTATCCCTTACCCTTTTGGCTTCAACGCAATTGTTATGAGCCTTATAGTTATTAGCTCTCCCTGTAGAGTATAGTTCCTCCACCACTATATCTGAATATGACTCTATATTTTTCGGAGATTTATCCATGTTTATTGAAATTAAAAGAGAAACAAAGATATAACTATAACATTAAAATATATGGTTTTTAAACATATCTAATATAAAATTGTAGGAATGATAGTTTGTAGTCATCTTGGGATCTAATTCTAGCCATCACCATGTGTGCTACTCATGAGCATGCAAACTTAGATATTTAGGTATTCTATAGGTCTACCTCAGAAGTGAAGCATTTGGTCACATTCCCTAAGGATCAACTTACAAGTATTTAATGACACGTCTACAATCACTAGCAACATTCTAGCATTGAGCTTAGATGCTCACTATTGCCTGAGCTATCAAATATTCAAGACAGGGAAACACCATGCTTGGCTCAATGAGAGTGAGAAATGAGTGGAGATAAGCATCGATCCCTTTGTGTGTAAGGTGTAGTGTCACATTTGCCCCCTAAAACAATGGTAAATGAGTTATAAGACTCGTTAATTTTTGGGAGAAGCCATCTAGCTAATCAAGTCCACTAAAAGGAAATGGGGATATAGAGATACTGGTTTCTGATGCAAAATAGTGGCGTTGTAATTTGCATCACAAATGCAACGCAAATAGTAATGCCAATAGCAATGTTGCTCTGAGAAAAAAAAAGCACCAAAAACTTGAGCATAACATTTTGTTGCAAATAGTTTGAGAGAGAGCGAAAGAGATCGTGGCTTTGGGGAGGAGAGAGAGAGGATGGTGCATAGATCGGATGTCATAAGCGTGCGTAGTGAGCGTTAGAAGGTCCCCAAGAACAAAAGAACTCTACTCTTTGCACACAAATCAATGTAGAAGACATGCACAACATGAGCAAGAGACCAATTGGGTGCGATCTCCCCCCATGCCTTATGTGAGCGCTCCACAAAGCATGTATTTTATTTATTAATCATCTTCAAGCTCAAATAATAGAATTTTAATTGAATGCGTGGAATTATCTATGTCAGGATTATACTGATGACTCCCATGGCATACCTAGGATAATATCACTAGATTGCAAAGGTACAACTAGAAAATTGATTCGTTCAGTGTATTCACCAATTTTAATTTCTAAGTTATGCACCTCTTGTGTTCCATTATATCTTATGCCTAGAAATGCTGCTTTAATGCGATAATGTGTAGAAACAGTTTGTAAATTCAATTCTTTCACTAATTTTGCAAAAATAAAATCATGTGTACTACCATCATCATGCAAAATAATCTTTTCTTTACCATGCACGAAACATTTCATTGTCAACAAAGAATGTGGAGTTGGCATACCTAGCAAAGTATCTGAAGGAGTAGCAATGTCGTCATCATCTTCTGTAAAGTCAGGCATTTCCTTATGTTCTTCATCTTCCATTGCGCCAAGATAATTGATATGGACAAGTGGTTTCTTTGATTGGCAATTGGCTGCTAGATGTCTAGGTTGATGGCATTTGTAACAAACTATTGGTTTGGCTTTAGATACATTATTGGCAATGGCAGGAAGTCTAGGAATATTGGGATTGGGCTGTGAGGATGGCTTAGGGTTTTGATTGGTATTTGATGGCAAAGCAGGTGGTCCTGTCCAAGACTTATGGAATGCTAATGGAAGAAAACGACTTTGGTGCGCAGATTGGACGCAGAATGCTCACGTAGTGAATCCTGGAAGGTCCCCAAGAACAATGAACTCTACCTTTTTGCACAAAAAACCATGTAAAAGCATGCACGACAAGAAGCAAGAGACAAATTGGGTTCAATCTCCCCCCATGCCTTGTGTGAGCGCTTCACAAAGCATGTATTTTATGTATATTTCAATCTTCATGCTCAATAATAGCCCAATTTACAAAAAATATGACAAGCTTTTAGCTTTTGAGTTTGCTTTCTACAAAAATAGGAAAATAAAGCTAATGGACGGTGCCCATAGAGTCTGGCACGCCCAATCTCAATGTCCAAATAGAAATAACATATCCGGGCGTATAGGCGCATACAAAATAATAATCAATAATCAATGTCTCAATAGACATACCAAAATATAGGCGTGGCGCCTATCAATATATAATCCAAAGGTCGAATACTCGCTAGACTCCAATACTTTCCTCCGCCACTGCTGCTATCTCTACACATCAACTGAAGCATTCACAATCGTTAGTAAAATAATACAATTAAACCGACAAAAGTGAATACCTAGCAGTCTTTAGCTACATAAATAAATCAACTGGTTAGAAATAAATCCTAACCTTAATTTATTACGAGTGCGCACTTTAAACTCATAAACATTTATTAATTTCATATGCATTTTGCGGAATCACCCGCTATGGAATCACCCATGTACACACTAAATTAATGAAACGCCCGAAAAGGATAGGTGTCCCCATCAACTTTTCGCACAAAGAATCCTCTTTGTGTATGAGCCCCGGTCATCTAAGCTTACGGAATCCACCGTAAAACCTCACGGAATCCACCGTGGCATATGCCTCCTGGCATCATACCCCCGGGGTGGGATAGCAATTGACCTCAATTGCTATTGGCTCAATGTGGAGCTAACAGAGTGGGGAAAGCATTTAAGTCTCTAGCGTGCATCCATTGTGCTTCCTCTACAGGATGGTTCTTAAATTTTACTAGATATCTAGAATACCTTCGGCCAGTTCTAGTGGTCATGTAGTCAGTGTCTATGATGGCTTCTGGTTCAAGTATTTCAGTCTCTTCCTCTAATAAAGGTGGGTTTTCATAAATAGGGTGGATAGGTAATTGGCCTCTAAAGGGTCTCAATAAACTAATGTGAAATGTATTATGAATTTTCCAATGAGATGGCAATTCTAACTTGAATGCATTATCATTAATCTTATGAATGATTCTAAATGGTCCATAGAATCTAGGAGCTAATTTGACAACTGGATGTCTATCTACACTTTGCAGTCTACGCTTTTCTATTCTAAGCTAAACATAATCATCAACTTTGAAATTCTTAGCTTGTCTTTTCTTGTTGGCTTGTTTGGTATATGATTGTTGGGCTTTAGCAATCATATCCTTAACCTCATAAAAAATACTGTTATGCATAGTAGCAATATCATCAGCACTCTGAATTCTATTAGACAAAGATGCAACAATCTATATCCATAAATGACTTCAAAAGGTGCTTTCTTTGTAGATGTGTGCGGTGTATTGTTATATTCAAATTGTAATAAATGCAAGTGAGTATCCCATATCTGAGGTTTAGAGATAGTATATGCACGTAAAAGATCTAGAATGGTGTTATTTGTGGCTTCTGTTTGTCCATTTGTTTCTGGATGAAATGTAGATGAGAAATCAATTTTTGTGCCTAGATTTGCAAACAATGTAATCCAAAAATTGTTACAAAATCTAGAATCACGATCTGAAATAATCAATTTTGGCAATCCATGGTTAATAAAAACAGTTTTCAAAAATAACTGTGCTGCTTGTGATGCTGTTAAAGTTTTCTTACATGCAATGAAATATGCTTGCTTACTAAATCTATCTACAATTGTCCAAATCATGTCATGGTTAGATTTAGTATTTGGTAAACCAGTAATGAAATCCATAGAAATATGTTCCCAAGGTTTAGATGGAATAGACAAAGGCATTAGTAATCCATATTGTTTACCATGATGTCTCTTTATTCTTTGACAAATCAAACATTCAGAAATGAAATTAGATACATCTGCATCCATATGCGGCCAATAAAAATCTTCAGTTAACATGCGTAATGTAGAATGTCAAAATTTATTTATTTTTATATATGTATATTATATATGTTGTAATCAGTGACCAAAAAATATAATAGTAACACACAGTCTCTTTTCAAAAAACATAAATCCATCATTATATGACAATGAATCAACAGGAATGAAATTATTTTGAACTAATTTTTGCCAATCAGAATGAAAAGTAATATCCTGGTGATATGTATCTTTCATAGCAATCAAAGAATCAAAAGATATGATAGAAATATTATGAATTGCAGGTCTTCTACTCAATGCATCAGCAACTACATTTTCTTTTCCAGGTTGGTATTGAATGATAGGATGAAAACTTTGAATGAAGGAAGCCCATTTGATATGACGGTCAGAAATTTGGGGTTGGCTAAGTAGATGTCTAATGCTTTGCTGGTCGGTCTTTATCATGAATTCTGAACCCATTAAATAATGCTTCCACTGTTTTAATGCTTGTACAACTGCTAATAGTTCTTTGTCATAAGTGGAATATTTGAGCTCAGAGGGTTTCAGCTTAGAACTAGAATATGCTATTGGATGATTGTCTTGCATTAGTACAGCTCCTATTCCTTATCCGCTAGCATCGGTCACAACTAGAAAGAATGGTCTATTAAAGTCAGGCAATTGTAGAACAGGGGCATTGGTTAATGCACGTTTCAGTAAGTCAAAGGATTTCTGCTGAGTTTCAGTCCATTGATAAACAATTCCTTTCTTAAGAAGTTTGGTTAATGGTAAAGCAAGTAATGAAAAATTACGTACAAACTTCCTATAGAAACTAGCAAGACCAAGGAATGAGCGTAATTCATGTACATTTTTAGGAACAGG